>NW_006927787.1:0-942 GCF_000298275.1 Orycteropus afer afer | reverse complement strand
TCCTCTTGTTATTCTCATAACCTACACCCTCTTGGAGAATGGGGGTGTGGCCACTCCCACCTACCTTCTGGGCCCACAGGAACTCCATCACTGTCTCTGTGCTCAGACGGAGCCTGGGTGCCCTGCCCTGTCCGCCACTGATTTTTTTTTTTTTTTTAATTTTTTTCTTTTTCACTTTCTTTTTTCTGGTGATTAGTTTGCTTATATTTGTCTGTTTTAAAACAATTAATACTATTAATACTTTTGTCCTTTTTATTATTGTTCTTAATCTTCCCCTACCAGGTCCTAGTTTTCAGAATTTTTTCTTTTCCCTGTGCCAGGTTGAAATTTTTTTTTTTTTTAATTTAAGTTTTTTTTGTTTTCCTCTCTCTCTCCTTTCCCCCTTTTTTCTCATGATTAGCCCTGTTCCTTGTTTTTCTTTTTGCATTTTTCCCATTTTTGTCTTCATTTCTTATTCTCCTTCCCTACTTTTTTTTTCTTAGTGCCCTATCCCCAGATATTGCAGGTTTTCGTGTTTTTTTCTCTTTTTTTTTCCATTTTCTCTTTTTTTGGTTACTGCTTCTGTGTGATTACATAGTGTATTTTTCATCCATGGACTTTCAGTTTTTTGATGGTTATTCAATTGTAATTTGTGTCTAACTGAGTGGGAGACAACAACATTCCCCATTAAGACACAACTACACCCACACCTTCTGCAACTTCATTTACTGAGCGAGAGCCACTACCTCCTTCTCCACCAATGAGCCAATGATAAAAATCACCAAGAATAGCCTGAATCACCCTTGGCTGCTCTTCACAAACAGTTAACAGAGATCTAAATACAACAGCACCACAATGCCTTGGAAACAACCATCACAGTCCACACAAAGAAACAGGATAAAGTGGTAGAAACAAGGGAGCAGGATACAGACCCAGAACACATCCCTGAGGAAGAAGCAGCAT
>NW_006927786.1:0-5134 GCF_000298275.1 Orycteropus afer afer | reverse complement strand
TGTGGACACCAAAACTTTCTTTTTCTTTGTAGGAAGACTTTTAACAATATATTTTATTTCTTTAAAAGTTATGAAACTTCTCAGGGCATCTAGTTTTTCTGTGAGTTTTCTTAGTTTGTTTCAAGAAACTTATCTACTTTATCTAAGCTTTCAAGTTTATTATCATAAAGATATTCATAACACTCCTTTTTATCTTTTAAAGTCTTTGAGATCTTGAATAATGTCCTTTCCATCAGTCAGCTATTGGTAATTTGCATTTTCCCTTTTTTCTGTACTGATTAGTCTGACTATAGAGGATTGCACATGTTATTCATCTTCCTGAAGAAAAAAAATTTGATTGATTTTCTCTATTGTTTTTCTGTTTTCAATGTTAATATTTCTGGATTTGTCTTTATTATTTCATTTCTTCTAGTCATTTTTGTTAAATTGGTTCTTCTCTAATATAATGCTTAATTCTACAAATTTATCTCTAAGGACAATTAGCTGCATCCTACATACCTGTGATATGTTTATTTCCATTTTTATCCAACTCAAACTATTTCTTAATTTCTCATGTCATATTCTTTTTGACCCATGGGTTATATAAAAGCATGCTATTTAATTTTCATATAATTTGGGATTTTAGTGACATCTTTTTTGTTTGTTCTTTAATTCAATTCCATTGTGATCAGAGAGCATAATTGTTTGGTTTCAATATTTTCAAATTTGTTAAGACTTTTTTTTATGATCCCAAGTATGGTCTTAGCACATTTACAATACAACATATATTCTGGTATGGTTGACTGAAGTGTTCTATGTACATCATAATTATAGAATAAAATGACACACACTATTCAAACTACTTCTGATTTATATTGTTTTAAATAAGTAAAATATTTAAATTCAAAATATTCTAATGATTTCAATTAAAGAATCAAAACAAAAACAAACTCTGTTGCCATCTAGCTGATTCCAACTCATAAGGACACTATGGCCAGAATACAGCCAGAGTGCTCCATAAGGTTTCTAAAGCTGTAAATCTTTACAGAAGCAAATTGCCACATCTTTGTCTCACAGAACTCCTGGTGGGTTCCAACTGCTAATCAAAATGTTAGCAGCCCAGTATTTAATCAATGTGCTACAGGGTTCTTTATATTTTTAATTACAATATTAATTAAATGTTAATTTTACTTTTTTTCTTTAGTCATCCTAGACATTTCTCATCAACAGTAAAAGAGTTTTTAATGTTTGGACAAAGTGAGACAATTGTCAATTTTGCTCCTGAAACAGGTAAGTACTAGGCTGCTGACTGAAACATCAGCTGTTCTAATCCACCTAGTGGCTCATTGAGAAAAAGACCTGAAAATCTGCTTCCATAAAGATTTGACAGCCAAGAAAGCTCTAGGGCCAGTTGTACTCTTTCACATTGGGTTGCTATGAATCCAAATCTACTGAATACCACACAACAACATTAAGATTGCTTATATTTTCAAATTGAAATCTCATTTCATGTATTTAATTTTTTTTTTTTTTTAATCTACAGTTGACTCTTGCTTTCAAATCCAATTGGAAGTCTCTACATATTGTGAAAGTATAGCTTCAATTATAATACAATCATAGCAATTTACATGAGGGAAGACAAAGTTGTTTATGGATAACTTTCCTCTAAAACATCGGACTGAGTGATAGAATGAAAACTAAGTAAGCACATTGCTCTGTTTGATTAAATACTGCCAGCAAGATGGTACCAATTTAGACTTTGTGATCAGAAATATGATGACCAAGATACTAAAGAAGAACACAGATCATTTTTTAAAATCTCTTCATAATTAAATTAAAATGACACATTTAATGAAATACTTTCTGAAAAGCATAATGAATAGATATTCATGTGGGACAGTCTAACAAATCATTTTAATTGGAATTCTTTGACTTGGTTAAGTTGATTTGCTTAGTCTGTTTTTACTTTGTGAGTTCCCTTTATCTATAAGCAATATCAATATTGACAGTTTCCCATGATACCACTATAGCATTTGCTCAACATTTTGCAGATGTGTACACAGAGATTAAAAGACAAAAGTCTGCATTTAATTCCCCATCTTCTGAGGTTACTTTGCCTTCAGTCTACACTTATGTCATAGCATTGTGAAGCTCTTATTTCTGCTGAGATATTAAATTTTTCCAGGCTTTTTCTTCCCTTCTGAAGATTTCTCACACATTATGCCAGCTTCTTTATGAAATTAATTCCCTTGCCATGTAAACATTCAAACTGGACTGTAGAAGTTTACACATCAATTATTTAAAATGTAAGTTCTTTTTTATTGCTGGCTTAAAAAATCAAATGTTAATAAATTTGAATGGATTTTGGACCCCTCCCATCTGAGAATTTTGAAGTGAAATGATAGGAGACAAAGATTTTTACCTTAGGAAAGGGCCTAGGAGAGAAGGGGAGGAGGGGAGATCATCAAATTTCCTTCAGTTGTTCCTTTCTACACTCTCTTGATCTCCAAGTTTTATATTTTATTTTTCTTACTTTTGTGCTATTTAATTTTTAATTTATGCTATACTTCACTGTGCTTCTTTTTTTTTTAGAAAAGTCTATATTTTGGTATCACTATCATATTGCTGATGCTAGGAGCTCTGGTAACATAGTGCCTAAGGCACTTGACTGCTAACCAGAAGGCTGGCGGTTCACACCCGCCAGAAACTCCTCAGAAGGAAGGTTGGGCAATCCTACTTTTGTAGTGATACTGCCTCGGAAATCCAAGGGGTCGCTATGAGTCCAGGCCTACTTGATGGCACATAACAACAATCATATTGCTAGGAGCTCTGGAAGCTTAGTGCCTAAGGCATTTGACTGCTAACCAGAAGGTTGGCTGTTCAAAACCACTAGCCACTCCTTGGAAGGAAGATGGGGCAATCTACTTCTGTAGTGATACTGCCTCAGAAACCCAAGGAGGGGTCGCTATGAGTTGGGTCCTACTCAACCGCACGTAATACCAACAACATCATATTGCTGAATTAAGCAATGATACTAGCATTCTTTACATCTATTTACCATTGCCTTCTTGAAATGTTTCTGGAGATTTTTAAGTTAAACCAATTTTAAAATAAAACATAAATCAATTATAGATATATTTTATATCAGTTCTGTCTTATGTGATCTCTATGTGAATGATATGACTAGAATTTTATATTATTCTTTGAACTTGCTTCTTGCATTTTATTCCTCCTTCTAGGTTTACTTTTATTCTTGCTAAAAGCATGTACTATAAAGATTCTAGTGAAATATTTTAGTTTTTACTAAATTTTTAAATGCCTAGTTCAAGTAACTCTTGAAGATAGCTTATGTGGAAAAAAATAATGTAACTTGTGCCTTAATTCCTCTTACTTTCTGTTACAAGAATTTCTTGTATTTTAACTTTGATAATTGTTAAAATATAATTATAATAATAGGCTATCACCAGTCTCTTATTTTTCTTTTGCAGATAATCTTACATGTCCTCTGATAGATATAAACCTTTTCTCTTTTTTCTTGGTATTTTGCAGATTGTGATATGTGTCTGTGTGTAATTCTTTTTCCACCTTTCTTGTACAGCTTTCTTTGGTGTGTTCTCACAAGACTTGGAGACTTGACTCTTTTTCTCTTTCCTCTTCCTTTCAGTAAATATCTAACATTAATTGTTCTAACACTGCTTCTCTATTATCCTCTCTGTTCCAGGCAATATTAAATTTATATCTATGCTTCTAAGTCTATAAGTATGGAACAAACAAATAAATATGTACCATATTTATGATCATTTGTTATATATTTTCTCATTTATCTTTATTGATGTCATTCTTTCCTTTATTTCTTTGAAAATTTTAAATGTATATATTTTAAAGTTGTATGGCATCATGCTTTCTAAAAAATATCTTTTTGAATACATGTGTTTTATTGCTCACTTTATAATCTTCCTTTGTTTAAGTTTTCCTCACATGATTTGAAATTTTAGTTTCAAAGCTTATCTTGATTGGAATATTTTTTCTCTTTCTCCATTTGTCCCTTTTATATTTGCCTCCACTCAGCCAGCAAGACCCACTGTGTTTAAGTCAATTAGAATATATGGTGACCTCATGTATGTCAGAGTAGAATCATAATCCATAAGTTTTCAATGAAATATTTTTCAGAAGTAGCTTCCCTAGTCTTTTTTCTGAGGCACCTCTGGTTGGACTCAAACCATCAACACTTCAATTAGCAGCTGAGCATGTTAACTATTTACACTAACCAAGGACTCCACCAGCAAGACAATAAAGTCTAAAATCAGATCCTTTATGGGCACACATGAGCTTCAATGCAATGACAATGGATTAATCTGTTTTGCCCGGGTGGGGTTTGACGTAGGTCTTGTCAGAATTTTTTTCTTTTTTTTTCCATCCCCTTTAGCTAATCCATTTGATGGAGACACAACCAGTGAATAAGTAGTTCCAGAGTTGTTCTACCCTTTTTCAGGTTCATTTTACATAAGGGAAGTTCTATTTCAACCTTCAGTTTCATGCAATAGAAAAGCTGGGCTTCTTTATCCTATTACTTTCATGTGTCTTTTGTCCCCTCTACTCATTACCAAGGAGCTCTAGTAGTATAGTGGCTAAAGCACTTGACTGCTAACCAGAAGGCTGGCGGTTCAAACCCACCAGCCACTCCTCTGAAGGAAGGTTGGGCAATCCTACTTCCGTAGTCATACTGCCTCGGAAACCCAAGGAGGGGTCGCTATGAGTCGGGCCAACTCGACGGCACATAACAACAACACTGATTACCAAACTCCTCAGTTTGTTTCTGGGCAAGA
Organism: Orycteropus afer afer; assembly: GCF_000298275.1. Taxonomy (NCBI): domain Eukaryota; kingdom Metazoa; phylum Chordata; class Mammalia; order Tubulidentata; family Orycteropodidae; genus Orycteropus; species Orycteropus afer. The sequence continues at coordinate 329 of NW_006927786.1, read as the reverse complement.
GTTCAGCATACTCTTGACTCTTACCCTAGATTTTCCTTTTACTCATGTTCTCTTTCTGATATAAAGAGATTCATATCTAAATTTTGTGTACAGACCTATGTCTTTTGACAAATATATACAAACACACATACATAGGCCTGTATTTCAGCTTTAATTGATGCATTTGGTGGGCAGAATGTCTATCTCAACATGAAATCATGGACCATCTGGCTTTTGGAAGTTCCTATTTTTATCTATTTATTTATTTATTTTTTTATTTTTAGGATTTGGGTGAAGATTTACAGAGTAAATTCACTTTTCATACAGCAGTTCACATATACTTTGTCTCA
>NW_006927785.1:5289-5832 GCF_000298275.1 Orycteropus afer afer | reverse complement strand
TCTCTCTCTCTCTCTCTCTCTCTCTCTCTCTATATATATATATATACCTTGCTGGGTTTTTTTTGTGTTTCTCTAGAGAACCCAATCTAACACAGCAGCCATCTAGATGTAACAGTTAGTCTCTCATGCACAGCAAAGAAGAGTGGAGAAAATAAATGATTCCAGGAAACAAGTAGTGCAAAAGACTAATGGACCATGTGAACCCCGGCCTCCACAACTCTGAGACCAGAAGAACTAAATGTTACCAAGCTAGCTTGCCGACTGCTGTGAAAAGGATAACTATAGGAGGTTCCAGATAGAGCAGGAGAAAAATGTGGAATAAAACTCAAAATGATAAAAATTAGGAAAAAAAAGACCAGAATTACTGGTCAGATGATGACTGGTGGAAACCTTGAAACTATGGTCCTTAGATACCCCTCAAGCAGCCAACTGATAGACAATCCTATAAGGTGAACAGTAAAACTAGGAAGGTATGCACTCATTAGAAGAATAAAGCATATGAGATTAAGAGCATAGCATTTGCCCAGGGATAGAGATAGAAAG
>NW_006927785.1:4337-4938 GCF_000298275.1 Orycteropus afer afer | reverse complement strand
TGGATTGTGATCAGCTACCCTTACTGATCATTTTGGTCAAAGATTCCATAGAAAAATCCTGATTTAAAGAGAGGAAATGCAGAACAGAATTTCTAGTTATCATGGACTGGGGTCTAGACTTACTAGGAGCTCTGATGTTGCAGTGCCTAAGTCATTTGACTGCTAACCAGAAGGTTGGCAGTTCAAACCCACCAGCCACTCCATGGAAAGAAGACTAGGTAATCTACTTACGTAAAGATTTACCACCTCAGAAACCCAAAGAGTATTGCTATGTGTTGGAATTTACTCGATAGCAGTGAGTTTGGTTTGAGTTTTTGGTTTATAGACTTTCTGGAGCCATGAAGGGTGGATGAACCCATGAAACTATTTCACTGAGATAATATTTAAACCCTAAACTACAAATATCCCCTAAGGTCATCTTAAAACCAAACAATAGTTTAGCCTAACTAGTAAAAAAAAAAAGTCTGCCTTGAGCATTATGTTGTTTTAAGAATTAGCCATTTGCTTTCACATTGAAAACAGTAATTCAAAAGATTAGATATGAACTTTAGAGGGCAGTGGGAGCTCTGGTAGCATAGTGCCTAAGCACTTGACTGCTAAC
>NW_006927785.1:3043-4155 GCF_000298275.1 Orycteropus afer afer | reverse complement strand
GTCAGATAACCTATTATAACAAGTTTCAAAAGGAAGTGTGGAGCAGAAATAACTATAAAGACACTAATGACTGGAGAATAATACTTTATGCAACTCCAATTACTGAAAGTAATAGATCAAAGGCAAAATTATCTCCCCTAAATTAGAAACTGGTCAAGACAATGCCTCTGGGATGTTATCAGCTTTAAATGACCAAAATAACATATTGCCTTTAATAGTCAAGTATTGCTTATAAATTTGCTACAGTAACTGCTTTGAAATGATTCACAAAACTACATGAAGTTACCCATGTGGTGTGGCATACTTCCCTTCAATTTTTTTATTTTGCACACATTATATGAACGTCAAGGAAAAATGTAAATAAATAGAACACATCATCTAATTACGCAAGTGGGCACACCCATGAATTACCCCCAGTCTAGCTGATGATTTTTTAAAATATCTGACTGATGTGGCACCTTAAAAACCAATTGAATGCTTACAGCTTAAAATCAATTTTGCACTGATTTAATAGATTGCTTTGGTGTGGGAGAAACAGAGCAATCAATGGTGATGTCAGCAGCCTCTTTGTCATGGGGACCTAAAGGGGTTATAATCAGTCTGGAGCAAGGAGCATCCACTGCTGCTGATATGAGCACTGAGTTTTCAGTTTCTTTTGGTGTTGAAACAATCTGATACAAACAAAAGGAAGAAGACTTCGGTCTTGAAATACACAGTTAGAAATGAATGGTGTATACATTAAGTAAGTTAATGAATTGGTGCTTAAAATGAAAACAGGAAATTTATAAAGAGACCATAGTTTATATTCTAAGTACCATACAAAAATGAATTGGAAATTTTATGTATGACTCAAAGGGAAATACTAAAACTGGTGGCTAGAGAGGTGGGTGGGGGAACGGCTGAAAAAGAAATTTTTGTATTTGGTATTTGGAAGAATTATGAATTCATAGGAGGTTCATATATGTAATTGTAACTGGGAAGAAAAATGAGAGCAATGAAAAAATCATTTCTATATAGGAGCTCTGGTAGCATAGTGCCTAAGGCACTTGACTGCTAACCAGAAGGCTGGCAGTTCAAACCCACCAGCCACTCCTTGGAAGGAAGGTTGGGCA
>NW_006927785.1:0-1943 GCF_000298275.1 Orycteropus afer afer | reverse complement strand
ACAACAAACAACAACAACCATAAAAAACCTGTCTTCCGCTCCTCTCCCCTCCATGTGACTACCCTCTCTCCCTGTGCCCCTCTTAACTATGCATTCCTGTCTGTCCAGCTTTCCCTCTATGTGAATGCTGCCCCTCTGGTGTCTCATGGCTGATTGATCTAAGGGGTGCATCTCCCTAGAGTAGGATGGGGCATCTCCCTGGGATAGGTGTTCTGTATGTAGGTCTTTCTACTGTTGGGCTGAGAGACAATCCATGAGAGTAAGTCCATTTCTTCGGGTCTGTGAGTGTGCTTTGGAAAAGGGAAGTGGCATTTCATCCACAATACATTTCATTAATTACTTTTCTCAGATAAAGTGAGATTCTACAAAGTAGCTAATAATAAAAATATATGAATATGAATATAAGCAGCACTACTTTTTTTAGACTGCCAGATTAACTCTAACCTTATTCTATTGTATAAATTGTAAAGAAAGTGTTATCTGAACTACAAATTCCTGTGTCTGAACCCTAACTCTCTGTTTTAGGCTGCAGAGAATATCCCAATGTAATTTCACCCATTTAGAAATATTTGAAGGCCTTCCATGTGCAAAGAACCATACATGCAGAGATAACAAATAGTGCTCCTGCCTGTCCTTTAAGTAACCCATACTGTAATAGCAGGGATAAGACATGCATGCATACAAAAAAATGGATAGGTAAAATTGAATCAAGAAATAGAAAGCAGTAAGAAGGCTGTTACAATATTGCAGTAGCCCATGATAAAAGAAAACTAAAGCTTGAACTAGTGTGGTAGCAGTAAAATGAGAAAGGAAGAGGCAGATATGAAAGATATTTCAAAATAGACTCTACACAAGTTGGTAGCGAATTGTGTTTGATGAATGGGAGAAGGGAAGGAAAAGACTCCTCAAGACACAAAGATGAACCCTTTTGTCCATACAATACTTTGTTGTCAGTGATGACAAACATTAATCTAATCTATGGATGAATAGATGGGTAGACAGGCTGAACAACCAGGTATGTCTAGGCAGGGGGGAGTGTGCCTATGACCATGAATAGGGTTGGCAGACGATGTTTCTACAAACATATTTGTATGTTCTGTTAGAATGTCCAGATATATAGTACAGGTGACAAGGGACAAGGTTGTGGTGACTTCTTACAGCCAGCTACCATGAGGTAACAAGTCGTTGGACCTGTGGGCTTGGGACCATGGTCTCAGGAGACATCAAGTTCAATTGGCATAACATACTATAAAAAAACATTTTGTTCCACATTCTACTTTGGTCAGTAGTGACTGGGATCTTAAAAGCTATGTAGATGCAATGATGGATCTCTCCTTGTCCAGAGAAAAGAAGAATGAAGGAAACCAAAGACAGATGCATGGAAATAAGTTGTCCAAAGGACTGCTAGACCATATGACCCTCAACCTATATGATCATGAGACCAGAAGAACTAGATAGTGCTCAGCTACCACTGTCAACCACTCGGAGGGGGATCTCTGTAGGAGACCCTGGATAGAGTGGGAGAACAATGTGGAATAAAACTCAAAATTATTTTTTTTAAAAAAAGACCAGGTGTGCTGGTCTGGTAGAGCCCGGTGAAACTCCTGAGACTATGGCCCCTAGCTGCCCTTCACTTCTGGAATTGAACTCACTCCTATGGCTTCCACTAAATAGAAGACTGGCATATGCAGCTACCTAGAGGGAGTGAGTAGTTGGACCTGTGAGCTCTGGACCATAGTTGCAGGGGACATCAAGCTAAATTGGCATAACATACTACACAAAACATTGTTTCACCTCCTACTTTGGCGAGTAGTGCTGGGATCTTAAAAGTTTGCAAGCAGCCATCTAGATGCAATGATGGGTCTCTCCTTGTCCAGAGCAAAGAAGAATGAAGAAAACCAAAGATTCATGGAAAAAATTAGTCCAAATGACTGGTACACCAT
>NW_006927784.1:6657-8068 GCF_000298275.1 Orycteropus afer afer | reverse complement strand
CCAGCCTTCTGGTTAGCAGTCAAATGCTTTTGCCACTATGCTACCAGAGCTCCTTATAGCCTTGTAGAACTCACTTATTAGACTTTCTAGGTCTAGGAGTGTCACTTGTATAGATTCTTTTGAATTTTCTATGTAGGAAGTCAAGTCATATACAAATAGAGACAATTTTATTTCTTCATATCTGATTTGTTTTCTTTTGATTAAATAATAATTATTTTTCATGCTTCTTGCAGTGAGTAGACCTTCAGCACTATATTGAATAAATAATGAGAATCAACACCCTTGCCTTCTTCCTATACTTAAGGGGAAATTATTCAGGCTTTCACTATTAAATATAACATCAGTTTTAGGATTTCTGTAGATGTTCTTTATCCCATTGAGGAGGCTTTCATCTTTCTTAGTTTGTGAGTTTTTATCATGACCGTGTTTTGAATTTTGTCAAATGATGTTCTGCATCAACTGATACAATCATGTGATTGTCTTTCTTTAGCATGTTAATATGGTGGATTACATTGACTGAGTTTTTAAATATTGAACCAGCCTTACATTCCTGAAATAAACCACCACTGAGTCATGCTGTATAATTTTTTTTTCTGTATTTGCTGAATTCTATTTGCTAACATTTGGTTAAGAATTTTTGTGTCTCTCCAGATTAACATTTGGGAAGATTGTGTGTGTGTGTGTGTGTGTGTGTGTGTGTATGAGTTCCCGATTGGGTAAAAGATCCAGGTAGAAGACTATTAGGGTATTTGACATGACAGAAGATGGTGCTTTAGACTAAAGTCAGGAAAGCTGACAAAGAAAAGAAAAAAAAAAATTGGATTGCCTTGAGAAATATAGAAATATATACATGTATGTATATATGTATGTGTATATATGTGTGTGACAGAGACAGGCCCCACACCAAGAGGCAGGAAGCGGGGAAAAAGCTGTGGACAACAGAGCCACAGGATCTAGGTAAGGAGAAGGTTTCAAACAGCTAAGGGAAACAAACTGGTCTGTCAGTTTGTCTTACTGTGGTGGCTTGCATGTTGCTCTGATGCTTGAGGCTGTGCCACCAGTGTTTCAAACACCAGTAGTGTTGCACATGGTGCACAGGTTTCAACGCAGCTTACCGACTGAGATACTAGAAAGAAGGAAGAAGCCATCCAGTTCTCAAAGAATTGGCCAGAGAAAACGTTATGAATATCAGAGAAATACTGTCTGATACATTACTGCACAGCTATATGAATATCCCTGAAACATTGTCCAATACAGTGCTGGAAGATGAGCCCCTTAGGTTGGAAGACAATCAAAATATGACTGGGAAAGAACTGCATCATCAGAGTAGAACCAACCTTAATGATATGGATAAAGTAAAGCTTTCAGGACCTCCATTTGCTAATGTGGCATGACTCAAATTGAGGAGAAA
>NW_006927784.1:3320-4412 GCF_000298275.1 Orycteropus afer afer | reverse complement strand
TTTTTTTAGCAAATGATTTTGAATTTTGTTCCACATTGTTCTCCCTCTCTATCCAGGATCTCCTACATAGATCCCCCTCCAAGTGGTTGACAGTGGTAGCCAGGCACCATCTAGTTCTTCTGGTCTCATAGTTGTATAGGCTACAGATCACATGGTGTACCAGTCGCTAGGACTAATTGTTTCCATGAATCTTTGGTTTCTTCATTCTTCTTTGCTCTGGATGAGGAGAGACCCATCATTGCATCTAGATGGCTGCATAAGCAAGTAAAATCTTATTGAAGATAATTCAAAAATGTTTACAGCAGTATTTTGACAAGGAACTTCCAGGAATGCAAGCGGGATTCAGAAAAGGATGCAGACTGAGGGATATCATTGCTGATGTCAGATAGATCTTGACTCAAAGGAAAGAATACTAGAAAGATGTTTCCTTACGCTTTATTGAGTATGCAAAACCATCTGATTGTGTGGATCATAACAAATTATGGGTAACATTGAGAAGAATGGGAGTTCCAGAACACTAAATTGTGCTCATGAGGAACCTGTACATAATCCAGGAGGCTGTTGTTCGAACAGAACAAGGGGACACTGCATGGTTTAAAATGAAGAAGGGAGTGCATCAGTGTTGTATGCTTTCACCATACTTATTCAATCTGTATGCTGAGCAAATAATCTGAGAAGCCAGACTATATAAAGATCATGGCATCAGGATTGGAGGAAGAGTCATTAACAACCTGTGATATGCTGATGACACAGCTTTGTTTACTGAAAGTGAGGATGACTTGAAGCACTTACTGATGAAGATTGAAGACTACAATCTGCAGTATGGGTTACACCTCAATATAAAGAAAAGAATAGTCCTCACAACTGTACCTATAAGCAGTGTCATGATAAATGGATAAAAGATTGAAATTGTCAAAGACTTCACATTGCTTTGTTCTACAATCAATGCCAATGAAAGCAGCAGTTAGGACATCAGAAAATGTATGTTGTTGTGATTGTTATGTGCTGTCGAGTTGGACACGACTCATAGAGACCCCTCCTTGAGTTTCTGAGGCAGTATCACTACTGAAGTAGATTGCCCCATCTTCCTTC
>NW_006927784.1:0-760 GCF_000298275.1 Orycteropus afer afer | reverse complement strand
CCTCACAATCCTTGCTGTGCTTGAGACCCTCGTTGCAGTCACTGTGTCGATCCATCTCTGACTCTCTACTCTACCAAGAATGATATCCTTCTTCATGGATGGGTCCCTTCTGACTAAAGTAGGTGAGACAAAATCTGGCCATTATCATTTCTGAGCAGCATTGTAGCTGCAGTTCTTCCAGGACAGATTTGTTCATTCTTCTTGTAGTCCGTGGTATTTTTAACATTTTTCACTAACATCATCAAATTTAAAGGCATGAATTCTTCTCAGGTGTTCCTTATTCATCATTCAGCTTTCACATGCATCTGAGGGAACTGAAAATACGATGGCTTGGGTTAGGCACACCTTAGTCTTCAAAGAGACATCTTTGCTCTTCAGCACTCTAAAAAGTCTTTTGCAGCAGATTTGTCTAGTGCAATACAACATCTGATTTCTTGACTGTTGCTTCAGCAGTGCTGATTGTGGATTCAAGTAAAATGAAATCTTTCACAACTTCAATCTTTTCTCCATTTATCATTATGTTGCTTACTGGGCCAATTGTGAGGATTTTTTGTTTTCTTTATGTTGAGGAGTAATCCATATTGAAGATTGTAATCTTTGCTCTTCATCAGTAATTGCTTCAAGTCATCTTCACTTTCAGCAAGCAAGGTTGTGTCATCTGAGTATTGTTGTTATTGTTGTTAGGTGCCATCAAGTTGTTTCCGACTCACAGCGACCTCATGCACAGCAGAAAGAAACACTGCCCAATCATGCGCCAGCT
>NW_006927783.1:3166-6668 GCF_000298275.1 Orycteropus afer afer | reverse complement strand
TGGAAACCTCTCATACCACTCTTACCTGGGTCTCTGTGGATGACTGCTCCTCTGTCCAGGTTTCTGGGCCTTTTAATCCCCTTTCTCCTGCTCCCCTGCCCTGCTGCTTTGGGCTTGCCTGGGTCCCCTCTCCTCACCTGGATCCCTGCTGCTGACTGCTCCTCTGTCTGGGTTCCTGGCTTTTTATCCCCTTTCTTCTGCTCTCCCATCCTGCTACTTTGGGCATTCCTGAGTTCTCTCTCCTCACCTGGATTCCTGCAGCTGATTCATGTGGAATACCATCAAAAGGAATAACTTATGTGTAACTGGAATCCCAAACAGGAGGAGGAAAAGTAAACCACTGAGAAAATTTTCCAAGTTTTGTTGAAAGGAATCTTCCCTGATATAATGAAAGATGAGAATATATCCATCCAAGAAGTCCAATGAACCCCAAACCAGATAGACCCCAAAGAAAAATATCAAGACATATCATAATCAAACTTACGAAAACCAAAGACAAAGAAAGAATCCAGAAAGCAGCATGGGAAAATTGAAAAGTTATCTACAAAGAGCAACCAATAAGACTTTTTGATTTCTCAGAAACCATGCAGGCGAGAAGGCAATGGGATAGTACATATAAAACTCTGAAAGAGAAATATTTCCAACCAAGAATTATATACCCAACAAAACCATCCCTCAAATATGATGGTGAAATCAGAAGATTTCTAGATAAGCAGAAATTAAGGGAATTTGTTAAAACCAGACCAACTTTACAAGAGATATTAAAGGGAGTCCTTTGAATAGAGAACCAATAATAACAAACAACAACAGACCATTAATACACATGATGAAATAACCCAGAAACCAACCCAGTTATGGAAAGTATCCAAAGTAAAATAAACTTACAAGATTGTAAACGGGGAAACAGAGACATCAATTGGCAAATGAGAACAATTACAAACCAAAAAGAGTGAAAAAAATAGAGTAGTTACAGAACTTCTAAATGGTGAGGAAGTCCAGAGAGTTGTAAGATAAAAAGGACTGTTCTAAACTCAGGGAGAAAATTACAAATCATAGAGAAACCTCAAAGAATAAAGATAAACCTTCATTTGAAAAACATCAAAATAAAAAAGAGGACAAGCACAAATATTTAGCAAATACTAAAACAACAGCAATGAAGGATATGATAACACAATTCATAAACAAAATGAGTTCAGCACAGAAAATTATGTGGAACAAGAAAATCAGGAACACCATGAAAAGACACATAACAAAATGACAGCAATGAATTCATACTTGTTGATAATTACATGGAATGTCAATGGATTAAATGCACCACTTAAGAGACAGAGAGTTACAGACTATATTAAAAAACATAAATCATTTGGAAAAAAAAGGGGGGGGGAGGGACCAGGTTTGCTGGTCTGATGGAGCCTGGTGTAACCAAACCACTGAGACTATCGCCACTATGTTCCCTTCACTTCTGGAATTGAATCCACACCTGTGGCTTCTAGCCAAACAGAGGACAGGCATGTGAGTTGAACATTTACCTCAGGTGGATACACTCCTTGGAGAGAACAATCATGGGAGAAAGAGGGGCTGTTTATATACAGGGGAACAGCTCAGGAGGCAGGAGTGCATGGAGAGATGAACACAAGGAAGAGGTAACTATTGAGAGGAAGGGGGAGGGGAGCTGTTGACTGAGGTAAATTGTAGTCAATGCCATGAGACAAAGTGTATGTGAACTGCTGTATGGAAAGTGAATCTGCTCTGTAAATTTTCACCCAAATCACAATTAAAAAAAAAAGAACAGAAAAGAGAACATAATCCATCCATACACTGTCTACAAGAGACACATCTTAGAGGAAAAAAAGAAAATTAGACTAAAAATCAAAAGTTGGAAAAAGATATATGAAGCAACTGGCAACCAAAAAAGAGAAGAAGTGGAAAATTAATTTCTGATAAAATTGACTATAAGACAAAAACCACCATAAGAGACAAGAACAGACATTATATAATGATTAAAGGATCAGTCAAACAAGAAGATATAACCATAGTAACTATCCACAGACCCAACGAAAGAGCCCCAATATACATAAATCAGACTTTAACAGAATTGAAAAGACAAATAGATGACTGCACAATCACAGTAAACCAAAAACAAACTCACTGTCATCGAGGTGATTTGATTCATAGAGTACCCTCCTTGGGTTTCTGAGGCGGTGTCTCTACAATAGATTGCTCAATCTTCCTTCTAAGGAGTAGCTGGTGGGTTTGAACTGCCAGCCTTCTAGTTAGCAGTCTAGTTAACAGTATAATACTTTAGGCACTATACCACCAGAGCTCCTGACATAGTAGGAGACTTTAAAAATACACCACTTTTGTGTGTGTGTGTGTGTGTGTGTGTGTTACAGGCGCAAAGTTATAGAACAGGGTTTGTTTTACAGTCAACATTTCATGTACCTTTTGTTTCACTCCCCAATTACCATCCCCAACCCTAACCTACTGTCTTCCTCTCCTTTTCCAGTACCCCTTACCCTCATGCCCCTCATAGTTATGCACTCCTGTGTGTCCTGCATTTCCTCTGTGCAAATGTTGTCCCTCTGGTGTTCCATTGTCAGTTGCTCCAAGGGATGCATCTCCATAGTGTATGTGAGTGTGTCACCCTGGGTTGGGTGGTCTGTGTGTATGTCCTATTTACTATTGAGCTGAAAGCCTGCCCCTGGGAGTGAGTTTTATTCCAGGCCCAAAGTGTATCCCAGGGCCATAGTCTTGGGGGTCCCACCAGACTTCATCTGACAAGTACTTATTGTGTTTGGGATTTTGTTCCACGTTTCTCCTCCTACTCTATCCAGGATCTCCAGTTTTGATCCTTTTCCAAGTGGTTGGCATTGGTAGCTGGGAACCATCTAGTTCTTCTGGTCTTGAGGTCCGTCATGTCCTAGGACTGATTACTTCCAAATGCCCTTGGTTTGTTGCACTCTTCTTCGCTTCTGATGATAGGAAACCATTAGCTGCATCTTAGATGGCTATTCAAAAGCTTTTAAGACCCTTGTTGTTATTCTGATGTAGGTTGTGGAACAAGATTTTATATGTATTTTGTTGTGAAAATTGAGTCTAGTGTCCCCCAATACCATGGTCCTTAGTTGGTAAATCCATTGGATATGTTTCCCACAGTGTCTGGCTGTCTGTGAGGGATTGCTGTATGTCTGTCTTCTGTTGTTTCTGTAAGGAATGTGGATAGTTTCTATCACTGGTATCTGTGCAAGATTAGCCTCAACTGAATCTATGCTTGATCTAGAGTATAATCCTGTTCACTGACCCCTATTTGATCTTCTCAGATTTTTGTTTTAATTGTGATTTGCGTGAAGATTTACAGAGCAAATTCACTTTCCATAGAGCAGTTCACATATACTTTGTCTCATGTCATTGACCACAGTTTACCACAATGCAACAACTCCCCTCCAACTTCTTCCCCATAGTTACTTCTTCCCAGTGTCCATCCCTCCATATACTCCTGCTC
>NW_006927783.1:0-1841 GCF_000298275.1 Orycteropus afer afer | reverse complement strand
CCATACTGCTTTCCACAATGGTTGTACCATTTTACAGTCCCACCAGCAGTGTATGAGAGTCCCAATCTCTCCACAACCTCACCAGCATTTGTTATTTTTGATCTTCTTAGGTGTTTTTGTGTTTATCTGTAGCCTGGTGTTTGGTGTTAATGGTAATGCAGTATTATGCCTACACTGGTAATAGCCTCTGTTGTCTATACCTTATGTGCACATTTCAGTGTCCTCCCTTTCCCCAATGTTATCCTGGTGGTCATAGACTCTTTCCATACCATCCTTCCCCTTGACCCCCTCAACATGTGGCCACCAGCTAGCTCAGAATTATTTCCCCCCTTCCTTCCCCACCCTAGTAACCTACAAAGTGAGTTCTCTTTCTTAAGCAAACCATTCCACGTCTTTTTAAAGTAATGGGCTCATACAATATTTATCCTTCTGCGACTGACTTATTTCACTCAGCATAACATCCTCCAGGCTCATCCATGTTGTGAGATGATTTTTGTATCCTTCATTGTTCTTTAATGTAGTATAGTATTCCATTGTGTGAATGTACCATAATTCGGTTATCCATCCATCCGTTGATGGGCATTTAGGTTGTTTTCATCACTTGACTATAGTGAATTGTGGTGTGATGAACATAGGTGTGCATATGTCTGTTCATGTCCTGCCTCTTACTTCTTTAAGATATTTTCCTAGTAATGGAATTGGTGGGTCAAATGGTGTTTTTATTTTCAGTTTTTTAAGGAAATGTCATACCACTTGTCACAATGGTTGTACCATTTTACAGTCTCACTAGCAGTGCATAAGAGTTCCAATCTCTCTGCAACCTCACCAGCATTTGTTATTTTCTGCCCTGTTGAACTTTGCTATTATTGCTGGGGTAAGATGATATCTCATCATTCTTTTGATTTGCATCTCTCTAATGAGTAAAGATTGCAAGCATTTCCTCATGTGTTTGTTGGCTGCCAGTATATTTTCTTTTGTGAAGTGTCTATTCATGTCTTTTGCCCATTGTTGAATTGGGTTGTTTGTCTTTTTGGTGTTCAGGTGTTGAAGTTTTCTATAGATTTTGGAGATAAGTCCTTTGTCAAATATTTTCTCCCAATCTGTAGGTTCTCTTTTTCCCCTTTTGACAGTCTTTCAACGGGCATAAGTATTTAATTTTCAAAATGCCCAGTCATCTAGCTTCTCTTCTACCTTCTGTGCATTCTGGTTTTTGTTTGATAGTCTATTTATGCCATAAATCAGGGCTCTAAGCTTTGCCCTTATTTTGTCTTTGATGGATTTTATAGTTTGGGTTTTACATTTAAGTCTTTGTTCCAACTTGAGTTTTTTTCATGTGTATGTGGTGAGGTATGGGTGTTGTTTCATTTTTCTGCAAGTGGATATCCAATTTTTCCAGCACCATTTATTAAAGAGGTTATCTCTTCCTCATTTAATGGATTTTAAATCTTTGTCAAAGATCAGCTGTCCATAGATGGATGGGTCTATTTCTGGGCTTTTGGTTCTGTTCCATTGGTCTGTCTATCATTGAATCAATACCATGCTGTTTCGACTACTGTGGCAGTATAGTAGGTTTTAAGATCAGGGAGTGTGAGACCTCCTACTTTGTTCTTCATCTTCAGTAGTGCTCTGCTTATCTGAGGTCTCTTTCCTTTCCATATGAAGTTAGTAATTGTTTTTCTATGTCCATAAAAAATTTTGTTGGTATCTGGATTGGGATTGCATTGAATGTGTAGATTGCTTTAGGTAGTACTAACATTTTCACAATATTACATCTAACTATCCATGAACACTAGAAGCTCTGGTAGCATAGTGCCTAAGGCACTTGACTGCTCACCAGAAGG
>NW_006927782.1:0-6649 GCF_000298275.1 Orycteropus afer afer | reverse complement strand
AAAGTATATGTGAACTTCTGTATGAAAAGTGAATTTACTCTGTAAATCTTCACCCAAATCCTAATAAAAAAATAAATAAATAAAAAACAAAACTCACTCAAACTTATTGTTGTTGAGTCAATTCTGACTCATAGAAACCCCCATTGGGTTACCAAGGCTTTATGGAAGCAGATCACCCCATTTTCCTTCTACAGAATAGCTGGTAGGTTTGAACCACTGACCTTCTGGTTAGCAGCTAAATGCTTTATCCACTATACCACCAGAGCTCCTTACTTTAATTATGGTTACTCAGAAATACCTAACATTACAGGCAGTACTAGAAAATATCAGGTCTCCCCTTGACAGGAACAAAGCCTTGACTACTAAGCTGATCACATGGTTAGGAGCAAACCTAAGCTTCACTGGAAGAAAGGAAAAAGGAAGAAATTTGTTCTACTGCATTCACACTCAGAAAAGCCAATCCTTTCCCCCATGGGTCAAATGAGCAAGAGGTGGAAAGGCCCAGAGTGTTTCCCTAATGGAGGTACTTCTATAAGAAGGAAAAATCAGGGATGGAATACAATATTACCTGATAACAGATTTTCATTATTTTCTTCTCATTTGTTTGACTTTGTTCTCTCAAAAGGAAAGAACTTTGTCATTTTCTTCTTTAGTGTCATGGTACTTGGAATGGTGCACTAGCTGAGGAATCTTCTCTGTCGCGTGTATATTGATGACTAAGGGATTTCTATAAGTTCAATGGAATAGCAAATGGGATGACAAATGGTAGAGCACCACACACACAGGATTTCACAGGGGTCACATTTGTTAGATCCTTCACAAACTGGCGAGGTGCCACGTTCAGAGAAATGTCTTCCTCATGGGGAAAGCAAAATCATTCTGAAATGATACTTCTTGTGGAAGTAATGGTGCCATGGCAGAAAGAAGGATTTTAGTAGAAGGAGCAAGGAGTCTGGATGTGTTCTCATGTCCATATAGTAACTGGAGGATATAAGTGGAACATTCATTTCTTCGTTCATTATTCAAATATTTATCAAGTGGCAAAAGAGCAGTGATACGTCTGGGAATCCAGCACTAAACAAGACCCAGTCCCTGACCTCCTGGAGCTCTCATTCCATGAGGCAGAAAATAAAAGGAAACAAAGAAAGAAATGATAAGATGTTATTGCAGGTAGTGATGTGCTCTATGAAGGGAGATAAAATGGAGGATGGCATAGTTATGGGATGTGCTTTTTTTATGGAGGGCCATCTCAGTGGAATAATGAGCCAGCAGCTGTAGATAAGCTAAATGCCATGGAGTCTTGCCTACCTCTCAATCACGCAGTCTCAGCTACAGATTTCCTGAAGTACCCTTACCAGTGTCAGCATGAACACCTCAAGGGACAGAGAGTTTTCTGGAATTTTGAGGATACTATTTCATTACTGGATGTCTCAAAAATATAATCAAATTTTTGCTGGAGCCAAAATCAATAATTGACACTCTTTTTGGTTTCTGGAACAATTTAGAATAAGGGCTTTTCTCTTCCATGTGATAATATTATGGATTGTTGTTAGGTGGTGCTGAGTCCACTCTAACCCATAGTGACCTAGTGTACAACAAAACAATATCTGGTCCTGTGCCATCCTCACAACTGTTGCTATGTTTGAGCCCATTGTTTGCAACCAATGCATCAAGCCATCTTGCAGAAGCTGTTCTTTTTTGCTGACCCTCTGCTTTACCAAACATGATATCCTTCTCCAGGGACTCCAGGGATATCCCTCTTAACAACATGTCCAAAGTACGTAAAATGAAGTCTGGCCATTCTTGCGTCTAAGGAGTATTCTGGCTGTCGTTCTTTCAAGACTAATTTGTTTGTTCTTCTGGCAGTCCAGAATATTCTTTGCCAACACCATGGTTCAAATACATCAATTCTTCTTTAGTCTTTTGTATTCACTGTCCAACTTTTGCATGAGTATGAGGTGACTGAAGAAACCATGCCTTAGGTCAGGTGCACTTTAGTCTTCAAAGTTGACATCTTTGCTTTTTAACACTTCAAAGAGATCTCTTGCAGCAGATTTACCTAATGCAATATGTTGTTTGATTTCTTGACTGCTGCTTGCATGGGTGTTGATTGTGGATCCAAGTAAAATGAAATTCTTAATAACTTCAATCTTTTCTCTGTTTATCATGATGGTGCTAATAATTACATTGTTGTTGTTAGGTGTTGTTGAGTTGGCTGAGACTCATAGAGACCCTATGTACAACAGAACAAAACACTGCCTGATCCTGTGCTAGTCTCACAATCATTGCTATACCTGAGTCCATCATTGCAGTCCCTGTTTCTAGCCATCTTATTGAGGACCTTCCCCTCCTTCATTCACCCTTCACTTTACCAAGCATAATATCCTTCTCCAGGAAATGGTACCTTCTGACAACATGGGCAAAGTAGGTGAGATGAAGTCTGGCCATTCTTGTTTCCAAGGAGGATTCTGGCTGCACTTCTTCCAGGACAGATTTGTTAGTTCTTTTAGCAGTCCATGGTACTTTCAGTATTCTAAGCCAACATCACAGCTCAAAAGCATCAACTCTTCTACGGTCTTCCTTATTCATTGTCCAGGTCTCCCATGCATATGAAGCGATTGAAAATACCATGGCTTGGGTTAGGCACACCTTAGTCTTCAAAGAGATATCTTTGCTCTTGAGCACTTTTAAGAGCTCTTTTGCAGCAGATTCGCCCAGTGCAATACATCACGTAATGTCTTGATTGCTGCTTCCACTGATGTTGATTGTGGAACCAAGTAATATGAAACCTTTGACAGCTTCAATCATTTCTCCATTTATTGTGATGCTGCTTATTGGTCCAGTTGTGAGGATTTTTGTTTTCTTTATATTGATGTGTAATCCATACTGCAGACTGTAGTCTTCAATTTTAATCAGTAAGTGTTTAAAGTGATCCTCACTTTCAACAAGCAAAGTTGTGTCATCTGCGACCCCTCCTTGGGTTTCCGAGGTGGTACCACTACAGAAGTAGATTGCCCAACCTTCCTTCTGGAGAGGTGCTGGTGGGTTTGAACACCAGCCTTCTGGTTAGCAGTCAAATGCCTTAGGCACTATGCCACCAGAGCTCCCTCATCTGCATATCACAGGTTGTTAATGAGTCTTCCTCTAATCCCGATGCCATGTTCTTCTTCATATAGTCCAGATTCTCAGATTATTTGCTCAGCATACAAACTGAGTAAGTATGGTGAAAATATATAACCCTGACACCTTTCCTTCCTGACTTTAAACCATCCAGTATTCCCTTGTTCTGTTAAACAACAGCCTCCTATTCTATGTACAGGTTCCTGATGAGCACAATTAAGCATTCTGTAATTCCCATCTTCTCAATATAATCCATAGCTTGTTATGATCCACACATCAAAGGTTTTGCTTAGTCAATGAAATATAAGTACACATCTTTCTGGTATTCTTTGCTTTCAGACAAGATCCATCTGACATCAGCAATGATATCCCTCATTCCACACCCTCTTCTAAATCCAGCTTGCATTTCTGGAAAGTCTCTGTCAATATACTGCTGCAACTCTTTTTGAATTACCTTCAGCAAGATTTTACTTGCATGTGATGTTAATGATATTGTTCAGTAATTTCCATATTCTGTGGGATCACTTTTCTTTGGAATGGGTACAAATATGGATCTCTTGCAGTCATTTAACCAGGTAGCCAGCTTCTTTCAAATTTCTTGGCATAGACAAGTGAGTGCCTCCACTACAGCACCCGATGGTTGAAACATCTCAGTGGGTGTTCTGTCAATTCCTAGAGCCTTGTTCTTTGCCAATTCCTTCAGTGCAGCTTGGACTTCTTTCTTCAATACCATTGGTTCTTGATCATATGCCACCTCCTGAAATGGATGAACATCAACTAATTCTTTTTGGTACAGTGACTGCATAGTCCTTCCATCTTCTTTTGATGATTCCTGCATCATTCAATATTTTACATATAAACTTTCAATAATGCAACTCAAGGCCTGAATTTTTTCTTCAGTTCTTTCAGCTTGAGAAATGATGAATGTGTTCTTCCCTTTTGGTTTTTTAACTCCAGGTCTTTGCATATTTCTTTATAATAATTGACTTTGTCTTCTCCAGCTGCTCTTTGAAATCTTCTGTTCAGCTCTTTCATCTTGTCATTTCTTCCATTTGCTTTAGCTGCTTTCCATTCAAGGGCAAGTTCAGAGTCTCTTCTGTTACCATGTTGGTCTTTTCTTCCTTTCCTGTCTTTTTAATGACCTTTTGCTTTCTTCCCGGATGATGTTCTTGATGTCATCCTACAATTCATCTGGTTGTCAGTCATTGGTGTTCAATGTGTCAAATCTATTCTTTAGATGGTCTCTAAATTCAGGAGGGATATAATCAGGATCATATTTCGACTCTCATGGAATTGTTTTAATTGTCTTCAGCTTCAACTTGAACTTGTATATGAGCAGTTGATGGTCTGTTCCACAGTCAACTCCTAGACTTGCTTTGGCTGAAAATATTGAGCTTCTCCATCACCTCTTTCCACAGATGTACTCCATCTGCTGAAGTCCACGTGGATAGCCACAGTTTATACTGTTGAAAAAGCTATTTGCAATGAATAAGTCATTGGTCTTGCAAAATTCTGTCATGCAATCTCCAGAGTTATTTTCCATCACCAAGGCCATGTTTTCCAAATACCAGTCATACTTCTTTGTTTCCAACTTTTGTATTCCAATCACCAGTGATAATGCATCTTGATTGCATGTTTGGTCAATTTCAGACTGCAGATGTTGTAAAAATCTTCAATTTCCTCATCTTTGGCATTAGTGGTTGGTGCATAAATTTGAATAAGAGCAGTATTAACTGGTCTTCCTTGTTGTTGTTGTTATGTGCCGTCAAGTTGGCCCTGACTCATAGTGACTCTTCCTTGGGTTTCCAAAGCAGTATCACTATGGAAGTAGATTGCTCAATCTTCCTTCCGAGGAGTGGCTGGTGGATTTGAACCACCAGCCTTCTGGTTAGCAGTCAAGTGCCTTAGGCACTACGCTATGCTATCACTGACAGTATTTTACTTCAGGGTAGATTTTGAAACATTCTTTATGACAATGAATGTCACGCCATTCCTCTTCAATTTGTCATTTCCAGCATAGTAGATCATATGATTATCTGATTCAAAATGGCCAAAACCAGTCCATTTCAGCTCACTAACGCCTAGAATAAGGAGCTCTGTGGTGCAGGGCCTAAGGCATTTGTCTGCTAACCAGAAGGTTAGCAGTTCAAACCCACCAGCCAGTCCATTGAAGGAAGATCAGGAAATCTAATTCTGTAAAGATTTACCACCTTGGAAACCCAATGGGGGTTGCTATGAGTTGGAATTGATTCAATGGCAGTGGGTTTGGTTTTGGTTTTGGAATGCCTAGGATATCAATCTTTAGGTGTTTAATCTCATTTTTGACAACTTCCAATTTTCCTAGATTCATACTTTGTACATTCCATATTCTGATTGTTAATGAATGTTTGCAGCTGTTTTTTCTCATTTTGAGTTGTGCCATATCAGCCAATGGAGGTCCTGAAAGCTTTACTTTGTCCACAGCATTAAGGTTGGCTCTAGTCTGAGGAGGCAGCTCTTCCCCAGTTGTATTTTGAGTGCCTTCTGACCTGAGGGGCTCATCTTCTTGCACTATATTGGACAATGTTTCAGGGCTATTCATAAAGTTTTCCAGTAATATATAAGATAGTTTTTCACTGCTATCCATATGATTTTCATTGGCCAATTCTTTGAGAAGTGGGTGGCTGCTTCCTCCTTCCAAGTCTGTCTTAGTTTGGAAGCTCCACTGAAACCTGTCCACTGTGGATGACCCTGCCAGTATTTGAAATACCAGTGGCATAGCTTCCAGCCTCACAGCAACACACAAAGTAAGACAAGCTGACAGATGAATGGTGGGCTAATAATTATAGCTCTGGTAGCATAGTGCCTAAGGCACTTGACTGCTCACCAGAAGGCTGGCGGTTCAAACCCACCAGCCACTCCTCGGAAGGAAGGTTGGGCAATCCTACTTCCATAGTGATACTGCCTCGGAAACCCAAGGAGGGGTCGCTATGAGTCGGGGTCGACTCGACGGCAAACAACAACAACAACAACATTGCTTATTGAGCATGTAGTCTCTTCATAGAGCTACATTTACAAATATGAGCAAGCTCCTTAAACTCTGCAAGCATCACTTCCCTCATTCTTAATCAGAAATAACAGTACCTGCCTCATTGAGTTTTAATGAGGATTAAATTAGGTAATGTTATTTGCCAGACGCTGAAATAGATAAGGCACAGCTGATCTCATTTGATACTCAAGATAAGCCTGGGATAAAGGTTTTACTATCCTCTATTTACAATAAGGAGTTGATTCTAACAGGGGTTAACTAACCCAAGTTCTCAGAGTTCATAAATGGTGGAACTAGATTAAAATTTAATTCATTTGGATTCCAAAAGCTAAACTTTTCCAGCATCTTATGTTTACTTCTCTTATAATGGAAAGGGCTATTCCTGGGCCTGTTAAGTCATATTTTACCCAAACAAAATATCATCTCTTTCTTCAACTCTTCATTATATGGCATTATCATTTGGAGATATATATATGTGTGTGTGTGTGTGTGTGTGTGTGT
>NW_006927781.1:5157-6678 GCF_000298275.1 Orycteropus afer afer | reverse complement strand
GAACACACTCAGCATTTCTCAAGCTGAAAGAACTGAGGAAAAAATTTAAGCCTTGGGTTGCAGTATTGAAAGATTCTATGGGAAGAATATTGAATGATGCAGGAAGCATCAAAAGAATATGGAAGGAATAGGCAGAGTCACTGTACCAAAAAGAACTGGTTGATGTTAGTCCATTTCAGGAGGTGGCATATGTTCAAGAACCAATAGTACTGAAGGAAGAAATTGAAGCTGCAATGATGGAATTGGCAAAGAACAAGGCTCCAGGAATTGGCGGGATATCCATTGAGATTTTTCAACAAACAAATTCCCCTCTGGAGGCACTCACTCAGTTATGCCAAGAGATTTGGAAGACAGCTACCTGGCCAACTGATTGAAAGAGATCCATATTTGTACCCATTCCAGAGAAAGGTGATCCCACAGAATGTGGAAATTATCAAACAATATCATTAATATCACATGCACATAAAATCTTACTGAAGATAATACAAAAAATGGTTGCAGCAGTATATTGACAGAGAGCTTCCAGAAATACAAGCTGGATTCAGAAGAGGATGTGGAATGAAGGATATCATTGCTGATGTCAGATGGATCTTAGTTGAAAGCAAAGAATACCAGAAAGATATTTACCTATGTTTTATTGACTATGAAAAACATTTGATTGTGTGGATCATGACAAATTGTGGATAACATTGAGAAAAATGGGAATTCCAGAACACTTGATTGTACTCATTAGGAACCTGTACACAGATCAGGAGGCTGTCATTCAACAGAACAAGAGGACACTGCATGGTTCAAGATCAAGAAGGGACTGCATCAGGATTGTATCCTTTCCCCATACTTATTCAATCTGTATTTTGAGCAAATAATCCGGGAAGCTGGATTATATGAAGAAGAATGTGGCATCACAATTGTAAGAAGACTCATTAACAACCTGCAATATGCAGATGAAACAGATTTGCTTGCTGTAAGTGAAGATGACTTGAAGCACTTACTGATGAAGATTAAAGACTACAGTCTGCAGTATGGATTACACTTCAGTATAAAGAAAACAAAAATCCTCACAACTGGTCAAATAAACACCTTCACAGTGGATGGAGAAATTGTCAAAGATTTCATATTATTTGGTTCTCCAATCAACACCAATGGAAGCAGCAGCCAAGACATCAGATGATGTATTGCATCCGGCAAATCTTTGCTCTTCATCATTTGAAAGAGGTCTTTTCTCTTTCAAGTGATGTAGAGCAAAGATGGCTCCTTGAAGACTAAGATGCACCTAACCCAAGCCATGATATTTTCAGTCATCTCTTATGCATGTGAGAGCTGGACAATGAATAAGGAAAGCCAAACAAGAGTTGATGCTTTTGAATTGTGATGTTGGAGAAGAATACTAAGAATACCATGGTCTGCTAAAAGGATTAATGTGGTGGTTAAGTTTGTGTGTTAACTTGGCCAGGAGTGGTTGAGTGGCTGGGAAGCTGATGGTAGTTATTCCCCATGATGAGAATGGCAACCAACTCCATG
>NW_006927781.1:2369-3727 GCF_000298275.1 Orycteropus afer afer | reverse complement strand
TAACCAAATTCAAACCCACCAGTTCCACCATGGAAGAAAGATGAGACAGTCTGCTTCTGTAAAGATTCACAGCCTTGGAAACCCAATGGAGGTCGCTATGAGTCAGAATGGATTCAATAGCAGTGAGTTTTGTTTTTGGAGGTATTTTTTAAGGACAAGTGATAACTAAGCTAAAGTCTTTTCCTGTAATATTTTTTATTATTCTCTTGGTAAGCAGTCCAGCCTTATTTTTTCATTTTTGAATTAATAAAGATTATTCCTTTTCCTTTAACAAAACATATTTCATATAATATCTAGCGTAAGATATTTAGAAAGCTTTTGTTTTTAAGATTCCACTTTCAAGGCTGAAATAAACATAAATCTTTGTCAGAATGAGTTAATATTCTTTAAGTCCTGGGAATATACCAAAAAAATCCCAAATTCACTACCACTGAATCGGTTTTAACTCATAGCAACCTCACTGGATTTATAAGGCTGTAGACCTTTACAGAAAAAGAGTTGATGCTTTTGAGTTGTGGTCTTGGCAAAGAATGCTGAAAGTACCATCGATTGCTAAAAGAACTAACCAATCTGTCCTGGAAGAAGTGCAGCTGGAATTCTCCTTGGAAGCAAGTATGGCCAGATTTCATCTCATCTACCTTGCTCATGTTGTCAGAAAGGACCATTCCCTGGAAAAGGATATCATGCTTGGCAAAGTGGAGGGACAATGAGAAAGGGGAAGGCCCTCAACGAGATGGATTGACACAGTGGCTACTACGATGCGCTCGGGTATAGCAAAGACCAGTCAGTGTTTCGTTCTGCTGTTCATGAGGTCACTATGAGTTGAACACAACTTGATGGCACCTAACAACAGCAACAACAAACCTTTACAGAAGCAGATTACCTCATTTTTCGTCTGAAGAACAGCTTTTGGGTTCAAACCACAGACCTTTTGGTTATCAGCCAAATGCCTTAACTATTACATGACCAGAGCTCCTTCTGGGAATGTTAGGACTACTTACTTCATATAAGCACTTATTTATCATAACACTAATCAGACTAAGTTCTTTGAGAACTTACTGTAATTTAATAATACCATCCAGAGGTAGGAAATATTATATTTCATAATTCTTTCTTTTGCATGCTTTATAGGGGTTATTTAGGGAAGAAAAATAGGATAATTTGTCTTATTTAAGGCCTTGTTATACCAATCAAAATAAGCAATTTATCTTTTTCAGTGCACCTTTCAAACAGACCAATATGTATTAAATTTTTCTCAATGTAGCTACTGAAAGCCCAACTCATAAACCAGGTAAAAGAAGCAATTATTCTAAGAATCAAAAGACTGCTTCAGGAGAAAAATGAAAGCCAGTAATCTG
>NW_006927781.1:0-1094 GCF_000298275.1 Orycteropus afer afer | reverse complement strand
GAAAGGACACAACTCTGATGCATGTCTTTCCTGATTTTAAACCATGCAGTATTCACTTTTAAGATCCCAGTATTCACTTGTTCTGTTCAAATAAAAGCTTTTCGTCTACTTACAAGTTCCTCATGAGCAAAATTAAGTGTTCCGGAATTCCCATTCTTCACAATGTTATCATAATTTGTTTTAATCCACAGTCGAATGCCTTTGCATAGTCAATGAAACACAGGTAAACATTTTCTAGTATTCTTTCACCCAAGATCCATCTGACATCAGCAATGATATCCCTCATTCCATGTCTTGGTTTGAATCCAGCTTAAATTTGTAGCAGTTCCCTGTTGATGTAGTGCCACAACCATTTTTGAATTATCTTCAGTAAAATTGTAACTGCGTTTGACATTAATGATATGATTCAATAATTTCCATTCTATCGAATCACCTTTCTTTGGAATGGGCACAAATATGGATCTCTTCCAGTCAGTTGTCCAGGTAGCTGTCTTCCAAATTTGTTGGCACAAATGTATGAGAGTTTCCCATGTTGCATTCATTTGTTGAAACATCTCAATGGGTATTCCATCACTACCTGGAGCCTTGTTTTTCCCCAATTCCTTCAGTGCAGCTTGGACTTCTTCCCTCAATACTATAGAACATTGACCAAATCTTTTTGATATGGTGATTCTGTATATTCCTTCCATCTTCTTTGATGCTTCCTGCATCATTCAATATTTTGCCATTATAATCCTTCAGTACTGCAACTTAAATCTTGGTTTTTTTTCTTCAGTTCTGTCAGCTTGAAAAATGGTGAATTCTTTTTTTTTGGGTTTCTAATGTCAGGTCTTTGCACATTTCATTATAATACTTTACTTTGTCTTTGGAGCGACCCTTTGACATCATCTGTTGAGGTTTTTTATTTCAGCATTTTATTATTATTATTATTATTTATTGTGATTTGGGTGAAGATTTACAGAGCAAATTCACTTTCCATACAGGAGTTCACATACACTTTGTCTCATGTCATTGACCACAGTTTGCCACAATGCAACAGCCCCCTCCCACTTCCTCCCCATAGTTACCTCTTCCCAGTATCCATCCCTCCATAC
>NW_006927780.1:6185-6681 GCF_000298275.1 Orycteropus afer afer | reverse complement strand
AGGAGAAA
This sequence comes from Orycteropus afer afer, assembly GCF_000298275.1. NCBI lineage: Eukaryota > Metazoa > Chordata > Mammalia > Tubulidentata > Orycteropodidae > Orycteropus > Orycteropus afer. The sequence continues at coordinate 6,673 of NW_006927780.1, read as the reverse complement.
GGGGATTAAAAGGCCTAAGAATCTGGACAGAGGAGGAGTCAGCCACAGGGACCCAGGTAAGGGTGGTATGAGAGGTTTCCAACAGGGTGGCAAACTTGTCCGTCGGTTTGTCCTACTGTGGTGACATGTTGATGTGAGTTTTTAGGCTGAGCCACTGGTGTTTCTAACCCAGCGGGATGCACATGGTGCACAGGAATCATTACAGCTTACAGACTGAGACAGACTAGGAAGAAGGAAGAGGGCGTCCACTTCTCAAATGATTGGCCAGGGAAAACCTTATGAATAGCAAAGAAACACTGTTTGATACACTACCATGCAACTTTATGAATAATCTAGTTAGGTTAGAAGGCTCTTAAAATAGGACTGGGAAAGAGCTGCATCATCTGAGTAAACCCAGCCGTACTCTTATGCATAAGGTAAAGCTTTTGAGACCTCCATTTGCTAATGTGGGACCACTCAAATTGAAGAGAAATAGCCGCAGACATCCA
>NW_006927780.1:1469-3337 GCF_000298275.1 Orycteropus afer afer | reverse complement strand
ACCATTCAGAAACTTAGCATTGTACTCAGCATTATTCTTGGAGTACATATAGATCTAGTTCGTTAGTTTGAACTTCTGCATGAACTACTCCACTAGGTGTTCATCCATTCCTTGTTGATGGAAACTTGACTTGGTTCATATTTTTGACAAACAGTGCTGTAGTGGACATGTGCATGGCTGATTGTCCTGCCTGAAATCTTCTCAAGGGAAGATACCCAGGAGTTGAATTCTTGGGCTCAAGTGTTCTTAAATTCTTAAAATATTTATCTCTCTGTGGAGAAGATTCTTTAAGGGAATTTTCAATTTTCCAACAATCCATTAGTTGGTACCAATGCTTCATAACTCCTGGTGATGGAGATACTACTACATCATGAAGGCAGCTCATTCTGTATTTTTGGACTACTCTGTTAAGAAGAACTTAAAGAAAGACAAATTTTGGTTTAATTCAATGTCCTCCCATTGGTCTTTCCTAAATCACGCAGACATTTTAGCTGCCTTTTGCATCCTTGAAATCCCAAGTTTTTTCCTGACCCTGGTCCTCATATCTGCTTGCCTTTTGCCTGGAAGATATCCCTAGTCCTTCATTCTCTGGCTTTTGCTTAAATGTCACTTCTTCCAAGAGGCATTCTCTGTCCATCTTACTTTTGAGGATCCCCATTTTGTTATCTATTACTGCTTCTTGTTATTAAATTCTTCAATGTTCTTATCACAGATTGAAATTACATATTTATTTTTGTTTCTGTTAATTTTTTCTCTTCCAGTAGCTCATTAATAACTCCATAAGGTCAGAGACCCTACCTGTTTTGTTCTTCATCATAAATCACTGTTTGGCACTTATAATTGGCATTCAATAAATATTCAGATTATAAGTAAAAAATGATTTAAAGAAGCACTTGTGAGTACAAAGAAGTCTAAATCCCTTTCCCATGAGGTGTCCCTCAGATATTTGCAGATAGCTTTCACTGTTTCCCTACCTTCCTTTCTCCACGGTAAACATTTCTGGTTACTTAGCATTTCCTTCTGGGACACCATTTTGGGTCCCCTCCCCCATCTTGTTCTCTAATTTGAGTTCCTTGCTGTTTCTCTGTGTTCCTAATGATGTTTGATGTTCTAAACTGAACGTGATGCTTCCAGTATGGTCTGACCAGGACATGGCAGAGAATCTTCTCCTTGTTCAAATTCATATGTTTCTATCAATTAAGTCAGTTGCTGAATTGGTCTTTTGGCAACCTCATCACAGTATTAATTCATAATTAACTTGTTGGGACCAACACCCCATGGTAGTTTTTTTTTCTTTACTTGCTGGTTTTAAGGTCTGCCTTCTCCCTTCTTGATCTTACACAGTTGGGTTTTTGGATGCACATTTATGTCCTTATGTTCATTACCATTAAATTTGCACTTGCAGCTCTTATAAATGGAATTGATGAGTCTAAAGCTGCATTGCTCAACAGAACTTTCTGTGATGTTGGAAATACTCTATATTGATGCCATCCAGTATTGTAGCCACAAGCCACAGGTGGCTATTGAGCACTAAAGCTGTGCTTAGTGTGACTGAGCAACTGAATTATAGAATGTGTCTCATTTTAATTATTTTAAACTTAAATTCAAGTAGTCACATGTGACTAGTGGCTACCATACTGGCCAGCACAATTCTAGAGAAAAAGTTCCAGAATTTTAAAAGATGAAATGGCAGGTATTGTGTGTGGGGAGAAACCAATGAGGGGATGGATGAGAAAGCTTGTTCAGGGTCAGGATTCATTTGCTCAATGTTCTTTTATTTACTGAACAGATTATTTAACCATGTCTTGGCACAGTACTAGGTGTTGGGATAAACCTTTGAAGAAGCAGCCAGGTTCCCTGTTTTTTCT
>NW_006927780.1:0-1369 GCF_000298275.1 Orycteropus afer afer | reverse complement strand
GGCCCTGACTCATAGCGACCCCTCCTTGGGTTTCCGAGGCAGTATCACTACGGAAGTAGGATTGCCCAGCCTTCCTTCCGAGGAGTGGCTGGTGGGTTTGAACTACCAGCCTTCTGGTGAGCAGTCAAGTGCCTTTAAAACATGCTAATACAAAGGACCTACCTTTAGAAATTATGATTTATTTGATCTAATGTAGGGTCTAAGGCCTTGATAGTCTTGTAAAACTCCACTGTTGTCTCTAATTGGCAGTCAGGGTTAAGAATCTTTGGTCTAGGGTAAAATAAGTGCCCCTCTTGATATGGCTGAAGAGAAAGAATCATGTTTGAAGTCTCTCTTTGGTAGGGAGATTTCCTTTCCTTCTCCCTGCATGTCCTAAAGTACACCACTCCATACTCCTACATGAAGTAATGCTTCTTCCCCAAACATGGGAAGACTAACTGCGTGAAACATGATGGTCTAGCAAGTCAATTTTATTTGTTGTGTAATGGTGTCAATCCTGCACCCAAAATGCACACATTTCATCAAGATAATCTAGGAGTTTTGTCACTTGGAAAATGTATTACTGTCTTGAAATTGGGTTTCTGTGCTCTGTGAATTTTTTTCATCTAGAGTTTTGGCCACTTCTCTAGACTCTAGAACTTGACGATGATGCCCTAGTGGCATGAGAGGAATGAGCCACCAAATGATTATGAGGAGGAAGGAACAGTGGCTCTATTTAGCATCAGCTATGTGCTAGGCTCGGATATTTCAGGCAGGAGAAAATTAATGGCTGTTTTGCTCAAGATAAATGAGGTTTTACTGTAGCTAATAACAATGAGGGCTGACTTCTTTGTGCCTGTTCATCATGGGATGTCTGGGACTTCTGAAGAGGCTGCCAGAGCATCCTTTATCTGGATCACTGCTGGTTGTTGTGACAGAGGGAAAGGAGGCTACTGCAAAGCACGTGCTGGCTTTCACAGCTTTTGCCTGGAAATATATCATGTTTGCTCAAAGGAAGTTCTGTGGCCAAACTGGATTGGGGAAATAGCTTTCCCCAGGGAAAGGCAGCAAATATTTGTGAACAATAATACAGTCTATTATAGTCTGCCCTTTGCATCACAAATATTTGGTTCAATCTCCTTTCTACTCACAAAGAACTCACTCCCCCTCCCTCCCTCTAGGGAGACCATACTAAAGTCCCATCTAGTTATGGCAATAGACTCAAAGCCCGGGATCCTGTGAAGGTATTTATATCATGCCGGTATCTCTTGCTTTAGATACCTACGAACTAAAAAGACAAATTACAAATTTATCTATTTCCCCTAAAACAAATAGGTAATGATAGAACAGGGCCAGAATAATTTAAATACATAATCTTTTTTTTTTTTTT
>NW_006927779.1:5997-6708 GCF_000298275.1 Orycteropus afer afer | reverse complement strand
CCATTTAATGGATTTTGGGCCTTTGTCAAAGATCAGCTGACTATAGGTCAATGGATCTATTTCTGGGTTCCCAATTCTATTCCATTGGTCTATGTGTCTGTCAGTATACCAATACCAGGCAGTTATCACTACTGTGGCTATATAGTAGGTTTTGAGCTCCAGCAGTGTGAGACCTCCTACTTTGCTTTTCTTTTTCAATAGTGCTTTGCTTATCCAAGGTTTCTTTCCTTTCCATATAAAGCTAGTGATTGGCTTTTCCATATCCCTAAAGAATGTTGATGAGATCTGGATTGAGATTGCTTTGAATGTATAGATTGCTTTGGCTAGAACTGACATTTTCACAATGTTCAATCTTCCTATCCACGAGCATGGGATGTTCTTCCATTTATGTAAATCTCTTATGGTTTTTTGCAGTAGTTTCTTATAGTTTTCTTTCTACAGGTCTTTTGTATTCCTGACAAGATTTATTCCCAAGTATTTTTTTTTTTTTTTTTTTTAGCTACTGTAAATGGCATTGATTTCCTTATTTCTTCTTCAGCAATCTCTTTGCTGGTGTAGAGGAATCCAACTAATTTTTTGATGTTGATCTTATATCCTGCTCTGATGCTAAATCTCTCAATTAGTTCCAGTAGATTTTTGACTGCGTCTCTTGGGTTTTCTAGGTATAGGATCATATCATCAGCAAATAAGGATAGTTTGACTTCTTCCTTA
>NW_006927779.1:0-3689 GCF_000298275.1 Orycteropus afer afer | reverse complement strand
ATATGTCCATAGCTGTGGTTTCTGGGTTATGTCATCTTGTGTATTAATGGTTGGTTGTTATTTGCTATTTTTGGTTCTCTGTTCAAAGGATTCCCTTTAGCATGTCTTGTAAGGTTGGTCTGGTTTTAAAAAATTCCCTTAGTTTCTGCTTATCTGGAAATCTCCTAATTTCACCATCATATCTGAGGGACAATTTTGCCCGGTATATAATTCTTGGTTGAATTTTTTTTCTCGTTCAGGGTTTTATATATACCATCCCATTGCCTTCTTGCTTGCATGGTTTCTGCTGAGAAATCAGAGCTTTTTCTTACTGGCTGTCCTTTGTATGTAACTTTTTGTTTTTCCCATGCTACTTTCAGAATTTGTTGTCTTTGGTTTTGACGAGTTTGATGATGACATGTCTTGGTGATTTTCTTTTGTGGTCTAACTTGTTTGGGGTTCGTTGGACTTTCTGAACAGATATATTCTCATATTTCATCATTTCATGGAAGTACTCCTCTAGCATATCTTGGACAATTCACTCAGTGATTTTATTTTTCTCTTTCTGTTCTGGAATTCCAATGACATGTAAGTTATTTCTTTTGATGGTATCCCACATGAATCAAGGCTTTCTTCATTTATTTATTTATTTATTTATTTTTCTGATTGATCCCTTTCCAAAGAAGTATTCAGGTATTTGTCTTCAATCTCATTAATTCTGTCTTCTATTGCATCAGTTCTACTCTTTTCCCCTCCAATGTGTTATCTATTTCTGACAATTTAGTATTAATCTTCAGGATTTCTATTTGTAGATTTAGAATAATTTCTAATTTTTGATTTATTTTGTCATTTTGTATTTGTATTTTCTTCCAAAATTCTTCTAGGGTTTTTTTCTTTGTTTTCTTTGGTCTGTCTCTCGATCCTTTGAAGATACCTAAACATAATTCTTTTGAATTCTTTGTCAGAGACTTCCAGTGTTGCTTGTTCCTCAGGTATGTGTTCTGAATCTGTATCCTGCGCTCTTGTTTCTATTACTTTATCTGCTTCTTTGTGTTGACTGTGATGATCTGTTGTCTCTGAGGCATCGTGGCATTGTTGTATTTAGATTTCTGTTAACTGTTTGTGAAGAGCAGCCAAGGGTAATTCAGGCTCTTCTTTGTGGTTTTTTATCATTGGCCCATTGATGGAGAAGAAGGAAGTGGCCCTCCCTCAGTAAGTGAAGTTGCAGGAGTTGTGGGTGTAGTTGTGTCTTATGGGGACTGTTGCTGTCTCCCACTGAATTAGACAAAATTTATAATAGAATAATGATCAAAAGACTAAAATCACATGGACAAACAAACAATGTTTCTTCCAAATGAAGAAACAAACAAGAAAACCTGCAATATCTAGGGATAGGGCACTAAGAGAAAAAAGGTAGAGAAGAAGAATAATGAAGAAGATAAAATGGAAAAAAAGCAAAAAGAAAAACAAGGAACTGGGTTAACCACAAGAAAAAAATGGGGAAAAAATAATTAATTAAAAAAAAAAAAAAACCCTTCAACCAGGAACAGGGAAAAGAAAAAAAGCTGAAAACTAGGACCTGGGAGGGGAAGAATAAGAATAATAGTAAAAAGGACAAAAGTATTAATAATAATAGTTGTTTTAAAACAGACAAATACAAACAAACTAATCACTAGAAAAAAGAAAATGAAAAAGAAAACTATATATATATATATATATATATTTAAAAAATTGGTGGAGGACAGGGCTCCACCTGAGCATGCAGACTGTGATGGAATTCTCGTGGGCCCAGAAGTTAGGTGAGAGTGGAGGAGGGCTGCACCTCTGTTCACCAAGTGGGTATGAGGTATAAGTGTAACAAGAGGAATGTCGCACCTTTTCAGTCTTGCAGGTCCATAGTGTCCTTGGGGTTGATGGCAAGCAGAACTTGTTCTTAAGCCCGTGAAATCTGCAAGAGTGCTGTATCTTTAAATATCCAAAATGATCAAGCAACTTGTGTACATTCAAAATGGCAGTGTGCTCCAGACAAGCAAGAGTCCACAGCTCAGCCTGTGTTTCTCTTCAACTTCTGTTTATTCCCCAGCCACCAAAGCAGTCCTCCGTGCAGTCCCTGGCTAGCAGAACTGATTTTTAGGTTAATTCTTAGATCCTACCACCACTCAGCACTCTCAAAGCTGTCTGTGCTGTGCCATCAGGATTGTTCAGTATTGCTGCCAGACCGCAACTCAGTCTGTCTCCTTTTTTGGTATTTTCATGCAAATTCTTCTGTTAGTGGTTTATCCACATCTATATCCTTCCCTTCAAGGCTTGGGGGTCCAGGATTAACTTCTGTGTCTGTGTTAAATGGTTTCTCTTTTCTTTGTTGAAGAGGATCTGTGCAGTCCTTCTGCCTAGTCCACCATCTTACTGGAACTGATTCACACCATCAGTTTTGAGGGACTGTTTTGCTGGGTATATAATTCTTGATTGAAAATTTTTCTCTTTCAGAGTTTTGTATATACCATCCCATTGCCTTCTCGCTTGCATGGTTTCTGCTGGAAATCAGAGCTTTTTCTTACTGGCTGTTCTTTGTAAGTAACTTTTTGTTTTTCCTGTGCTGCTTTCAGGATTTTGTCTTTGTCTTTGGTTTTGATGAGTTTGATGATGATATGTCTTGGTGATTTTCTTTTGGGGTCTATATGTTTGGGGTTTATTGAACTTCCTGAATGTATATATTCTCATCTTTCATCTTTTGAGGGAAGTTCTCTTCCAACAAATCTTGGAAAATTTTCTCAGTGGTTTTATTTTTCTTTTCCTGTTCTGGAATTCCAGTGACAATTAGGTTATTCCTTTTGATGGTATCTCACATGAAACTTAGGCTTTCTTCATTTTGTTTTGATGTTTTTTCTGATTGATCCCTTTCCAAAGAAGTGTTCAGATATTTGTCCTCAATCTCATTAGTCCTGTCTTCCATTCCATCAATTCTACTCCTTTGCCCTTTCAATGTGTTATCTATTTCTGACAATTTGGAATTAATCTTCTGGATTTCTATCTGTAGATTCAGAATCATTTATAATTTTTTTCATTTATTTTGTCATTTTGCTCTTGTATTTTCTTCCAAAATTCTTTTAGACTTTTGTCTGTGTTTTCGTTGATCTGTCTCTCAATCCTTTGAAGATACCTAAATATAATTCTTTTGAATTCCTTATCAGGGAATTCCAATGCTGTTTCTTCCTCAGGGACATGTTCTAGGTATGTATCTTGATCCTTTGTTTCTACCACTTTATCTTGCTTCTTTGTGTGGATTATGATGGTCTGCTGTATCCAAGACATTGTGACATTGTTGTATTTTGATCTCTGTTAACTGTTTGTGAAGAGCAGCTAAGGTTGGTGGTTGTTCATCATAGGTCCATTGGTGGAGAGGGACGTTGTTACTCTCAATCAGTAAGTGAAGCTGCAGGAGGTGTGGGTGTAGTAATGTCATATGGGGACTTTTTCTGTCTACCACTCAGTTAGACAAAAATAACCATTAAATAAGCATAACAAAAGTAAAAGAAGAGTTCCGGCAAGATGGTGGACTAGGCAGAAGGATTGCACAGACCCTCTTCAACAAAGAAAAGGGACACCAATTAACACAGACACAGAAGATAATCTCGGACCCCTGAGCCTTGAAGAGAAGGTTACAGAAGTGAACTAAACCCCAACTAGCAGAAGAATTTGCGTGAAAATAC
>NW_006927778.1:3553-6672 GCF_000298275.1 Orycteropus afer afer | reverse complement strand
TTCCTACTTCTGTAGTGATACTGCCTCGGAAACCCAAGGAGGGGTCGCTATGAGTCGGGGCCGACTCGATGGCAAACAACAACAACATGCAAAACCAACAGCCAACATTACTCTCAATGGAGAGAGACTGAAATCATTCCCCTTGTAAACAGGAACTGGACAAAGATGCCCACTATCATCACTTCTATTCAACATTGTATTGGAAGTCCTAGCCAGGGCAACAAGGCAAGAAAGGGAAATCAAAGACATCTAAATTGGTAAGGAAGAAGTCGAACTGTCCCTATATGCTGATGATATGATCCTATGCCTAGAAAATCCAAGAGACTCAGTCAAAAATCCACTGGTACTAACTGAGAGATTTAGCATTGTGGCAGGGTAAAAGATCAACATCCAAAAATCAGTTGGATTCCTCTATACCAGCAAAGAGATTGTTGAAAAAGAAATAAAGAAATCAATACCATTTACAATACCTACCAAAAAAAATAAAATACTTGGGAATAAATCTTACCAGGGACACAAAAGACCTGTACAAAGAAAACTATAAAAGACTATTTCAAGAAATCATAAAAGATATACATAAATGGAAGAACATACCATGCCTGTGGATAGGAAAATTGTGAAAATGTCAGTATGACCCAAAGCAATCTATACATTCAATGCAATCCAAATCCAGATCCCATCAACATTCTTTGTTGTTGTTGCTGCTGTTTGCCATTGAGTCAGACCCAACTCATAGCAATCTCTCCTTGGGTTTATGAGGCGGTATCATTACGGAAAGAGATTGCCCAGCCTTCCTTCCGAGAAACGGCTGGTGGGTTTGAACCGCCAGCCTTCTGGTTAACAGTCAAGTGCCTTAGGCACTATGCTACCAGAGCTCCCCAACATTCTTTAAGGATATGGAAAAACCAATCACGAACTTTATATGGAAAAGAAGGAGACCTTGGATAAGCAAAACATTATTGAAGAAGGACAAAGCAGGAGGTCTCACAAACCTGGATCTTAAAACCTACTATACAGCCACAATAGTCAAAACTGCCTAGTATTGGTACAATGACAGAAACATAGGCCAATGGAATAGAATTGAGAACCCAGGAATAGATGCATCGACCTATAGTCAGCTGATTTTTGACAAAGGGTCAAAATCTATTTAATGGGGAAGAGATTGATTAACAAATGGTGCTGGCAAAACTGGATATCCATTTGCAGAAAAAATGAAACAAGATGTGTACCTCACACCATACACAAAAACTAACTCCACATGGATCAAAGACTTAAATGTGAAATCTAAAACTATACAGTTTCTCAAGACAAAAATAGGGGCAAATTTAGGGGCTAGTGGCATAATGCCTATAGCATTTGACTGCTAATCAGTATGCTGGCAGTTCAAACCCACCAGCCACTCCTGGGAAAGAAGGTTGGGCAATCTACTTTCATAGAGATACTACCTCAGAAACCCAAGGAAAGGTCACTATGAGTCAAATCTGACTCGATGGCAGTAGTTTTAGTTTTGGTTTTGGAATAAATGGCATAGACTATCAAGCATAACACAAAATGCACAAACAACAGAAGATAAACTAGATGAATGAAAACTTCTAAAAATTAAATTTTTATGTGCTTCCAAAGACTTCTCCAAAAGAGTCAAAAGAGAAACTACAGATTAGGAAAGAATATTTGGCAATGACATATCTGACAAGGGACTTATCTCTAGAATTTATAGAAAACTCCAACACCTCCATAACAAAAAGATAAATAATCCACTTGAAAAATGGGCAGAAGACATGAATAGACACTTGACCAAAGAGGATATTCAGGTGGCCAACAAACATGTGAAGAAACGCTCATGATCATTAGCCATTGTTGTTGTTGTTATGTGCCGTCGAGTCTGACCTGACTCATAGTGACCCCTCCTTGGGTTTCCGAGGCAGTATCACTACAGAAGTAGATTACCCCATCTTCCTTCCGAAGAGTGGCTGGTGGGTTTGAACTGCCTGCCTTCTGGTTAGCAGTCAAGTGCCTTAGGCACTATGGTACAAGAGCTCCATCATTAGCCATTAAAGAGATGCAAAACAAAACAAGAATGAGATACCATCTTGCCACACCAGTAGCAGCAAAGTTCAACAAGACAGAAAATAACAAATGTTGGCGATGATGTGAAGAGATTGGGACTCTCATACACTGCTGGTGGGACTGTAAAATGAAACAACCACTGTGGAAAGCAGTATGATGATTCCTTAAAAAGTTGGAATTAGAAATACCATTTGACCCAGCCATTCCATTACTAGATATATATCCTAAAGAAGTGATAGCCAGGACAAGAACAGATACATGCACACTCGTGTTCATCACAAAACTATTCACAATAGCAAAAAGATGGAAACAACCTAGGTGCCCATCAACAAAAGAATGGATAACCAAGTACAGAGAGTAAGATGGCGGACTAGGCAGAAAGACTGCACAGACCCTCTTCAACAAAGAAAAGGGAAACCAATTAACACAGATACAGAAGATAATCCTGGACCCCTGAGCCTTGAAGGGAAGGATATAGAAGGGGACTAAACCCCAACTAGCAGAAGAATTTGCATGAAAATACCGAAAAAGGAGACAGACAGAGCTGCGGTCTGGCAGCAATCCTGAGCGATCCTGATGGCATGGCACAGAGAGCTTTGAGAGTGCCGAGTGGAAATACGACCTAAGAATTAACCTAAATATCACCCCTGCTAGCCAGGGACTGCACGGAGGACTGCTCTGGTAGCTGGGGAATAAACAGAGAAGGTGAAGAGAAAGGCGAGCTGAGCTGTGGACTTTTGCCTGTCCAGAGGATGCCGCCATTTTGAGTGTTACAAGTGGCTTGACCCTTTTGGATATGTAAAGAGACAGTGCTCTCCAAGATTCCAGGGGCTTAAGAAGAGGTTCTGCTTTCCAGCAACCCCAAGGACACAACGGACCTGCAAGACTGAAAAGGTGCTACATTCCTCTTGTTACTCTTATACCCCACACCCGCTTGGTAAAAGGAGATGTGGCCCTCCCCCACTCCTACCTACCTTCTGGGCCCACAGGAATTCCATCATAGTCTGTGTGCTCAGACGGAGCCTGGGTGCCCTGCCCTACCCTGCCCTCCA
>NW_006927778.1:0-1773 GCF_000298275.1 Orycteropus afer afer | reverse complement strand
AAAACTAGGTACAACAGTTTGAATTAGGAACTTTGGTGCTCTGAACAGCTCACTGAATCAGAGTGCACCAAACACAGAAGAGCAGAATTAGAGGAAAGGCACAGGGATATTATTTAGGAAAGAGCTACTGGCAGAGGATGGATGGGCACCCGAGAGAGACCATTGGAAACCTTTCTGGGGCAGTCATTGTCTGCCGAGCGAGGGCAGCCACCTGAGATCCCCAAGCCAAGAACAAAGTCACCTTATAGCAGTTTACCAGTGACCACTACAATATTCCAGCAGGCAGCAGCAGAGACCTGCCTCCAGCAGCTGATTCTGTTGGTAATTTGGGTGTTCTGGGTGCAGGCAGGCACGGACACCACTGCTGAGATTCAAGCAGAGATCTCACCATTGTGCCCAAAAGGCTAGCTCCCTCCCCTCCCAACAGATCACAGAGCGGGCTTGGGTCAGACTGGGAGACACCGTGCTTTTCTTTGCCATGGTTATTGGGACTGCAGGTCACTAGCAAGTTCTCTCCCGACTCCACCACAGTTAAAATTGCATGTATCTTTGGCGCCGCAGGTGGGCAGTATTGCAAACAAACTCCATAGCCAACCATTACCGGTCTGGTGGGATTGGGTCAGCACCGTGGGCAGACAGGGCACAGAGAGCAAAGAAACTGCAGCTGAGCATGGTCCCATGAATTTTGACTTGGAGCCATGCTTTGGCACTGTGGGGCCGCGGAGGCGGGGTCTTTGAGTGTGCCTGAAATTGGCAGAAATTTATGACCCTCTAACAATAGGAATCTTTCCTGAGGTTGAGTCGTGGTCTTGCAAATAAATACATCATCAATATTAGCCTGCTCAAAGCCCTAGAAACCAACCCTAGCAACACCAAGCTTTCCTTCTTCTGCTCCCATCTTCTCTGCCAATAACTTCACTCATTCAACAGAAGTAACCATATTCAGCCAATTACCATAAAACCTCCTGCTTCGAACTCTAAACCCTCTCTATGAAAAACAGAAACACATATCCACACTACACACAGTGATTCCACCATCACAAAGAAAACAGCAGAGTGGGTCAACACACCTGAATCAATAATAAAATAAAACAAACCAGCTTCACCTTTTCAAAATATTAAACCATAAAACGAAGACAAAACAAATCAACACATAAGCAGCAGCTAGAGACAACCTAAAGAGACAGCGCTCTACCAGATTCCAAGGGCTTGAGAAGAAGTTTTGCTTTCCAGTAACCCCAAGGACTCTCTGGACCTGTACTACACAACTGAAAAGGTCCTAGTTTACACCGTCTTTTTCTTTCTTTTTCTCTCATGGTTAACCCCATAACTTGTTGGGTTTTTTTTTGTTTTGTTTTTGCTTTTTTCCTCTCTTTCCTGTTTGTTAGTTTGTTTTCTTTCTTCATTATTCTCCTTTTCTACTTTTTTTTCTCTTAGTGACCTATCCCCAGATACTGTATATTTACCTATTTTCTTCTCCTTTTCTCCACTTTTTCTTTTTTTGGGTTACTGTTCCTGTGTGATTTCAGGGTGTATTTTTTGTCCATGTGCTTTTAGTTTGTTCGATGGTTATTCAGTTGTAATTTTTGCCTAACTGAGTGGGAGACAGCAACAGTCCCCATAAGATACAAGTACACCCACACCTCCTGCAACTTCACTTACTGAGCAAGAGCCACTTCCCGCTTCTCCACCAACAGGCCAATGATAAAAAACCACCAAGAAGAGCCTGAATCACCCTTGGCTGCTCTTCACAAACAATTACAGAGATCTTAA
>NW_006927777.1:2692-7671 GCF_000298275.1 Orycteropus afer afer | reverse complement strand
GTCTATCTTGTTTGGGGTTCATTGGACTTCTTGAATGGATATATTGTCATCTTTCATCATACCAGGAAAATTCTTTTCCAACAAATCTTTGACAATTTTCTCTGTGGTTTTATTTGTCTCTACCTGTTCTGGAATTACAGTTACATATAGGTTATTCTTTTTGATGGTATCCCACATGAACCTTAGGCTTTCTTCATTTTGTTTTGATCTTTTTTTCTGACTGATCCCTTTCCAAAGACGTATTGAGGTGTTTGCCTTCAATCTCACTAATTCTGTCTTCTATTGATTCAATTCGACTCCTGTGCCCTTTCAATGTGTTATCTATTTCTGAAAATTTAAATTTAATCTTCTGGATTCCTCTCTGTAGATGTTGTATCATTTCTAATTTTTCATTTATTTGGTCATTTTGTTCTTGTATTGTCTTTCAAAATCGTTCTAGGGTTTTCTCAGTGTTTTCCTCAATTTTGTCAGTGTTTTCCTTGATCTGCCTCTCAATTTGTTGAAGGCATCTACATATAATTCTTTTAAATTCCTTATCAGGGAGTTCTAATGCTGTATCTTCCTCAGCAATGTGTTTTTGGTCTGTATTTTGGTCCCCTGTTTCCCCTGCTTTGTCTTGCTTCTTTGTGTGCACTGTGATGCTCTGTTGCCTCTGAAGCATTGTTACATTTTGTGTTTATATTAATTTTGTGATTGTATGTTGGAGTGACTTGCCCAGGGTTTTCATTTTCTTTGTTTTGTTTGTATGTTATCTACCTAAGCATGCTTCTGTGCTGTACTTCTCTATTTGCTAGTTGGCAGCACTCATGTACTCACCACCCGTCTTCTTTCTTTTTGTCAGCCTTCCATGTGTCCTTGCTGTCCCTGGCAAACAGAGTCTATGCATAGGTCCTTAGAATTTGAATGAGGACACTGTAGTTTTAAATAAAAAATGGCCACCACTTGTTAAGATTCAAAATTCTTGTGCACCTGGTCACTTTGTTGTTGTTGTTATGTGCCGTTGAGTTGGACCCGACTCATAGTGACCCCTCCTTGTGTTTCTGAGGCAGTATCACTATGGAAGTAGATTGCCCCATCTTCCTTCCGAGGAGTGGCTGGTGGGTTTGAACTGCCAGCCTTCTGATTTGCAGTCAAGTACCTTTGCCACTATGCTACTAGAGCTCCCTGGTCACTTTAAATATCCAAAATGGCCACCACTTATAAACAATCAAAATGGCTGTGCTTGCTGGATAGTCAAAAGTTCACAACTCAGATTGTCGTTCTTCTTGCTGTTTCCCTTCCTAGTCATAGGCCACCAGCGCAGTCATCCCTTGCAGCCCTTGGTGACCAAGGCTGATCTATGAGTCAATTCTGAGGTCTAAATGTCACTTGGAAATATTCAGGCTGTTGGTCTTTACAGAGTAGCTGAGAGTCTACTACTCTGAATGTCTCTGTGCTCACTGTTTTCATTCAGGTTTTTCCTCTAGTTGGTGCCTAACCACTTCTGTATCCTTCCTTTCAAAGCTCAGGGCTCCAGGATTATCTTTTGTATCTCTGTCAATTGGTTTCTCTTTCCTATGTTGAAGAGGGTCTGTGGAGCATGGCTGTCTATTCCACCATCTTACCGGACATCCCTTGTTTCTTCTTTTTTGATGTGTGCATCTATTGCTACCAATTGACTTCTGATCACTGCTTTTGCTCTTTCTAAAGATTTTGGTATGTTGTGCTTTCATTCTCACTTGATTCAAGGAATTTTTTTTCTATCATTTTTTATTTCTTCTATTACCCAGTCTTTCTTAAGGAGAGTGTTGTTCAGTTTCCATGTGTTTGCTCTTTTTCCATTGATCTTTCTATGGTGATTTCTAATTTTATGGCATTGTTATCTGAGAAGATGCTTTGCAGTGTTTCATTGTTTTTAAATTTATTGAGGCTTGCTTTATGTCCTAACATATGGTCTATCATGGAGAATGTTCTATCATGAATATAATCAGAATGCACTGGAAAAGAACATATATTGTGCTGTTGTTAGATGAAGTGCTCTGTAGATGTCTATAATGTCAAGTTGGCGGATTGGATCGTTTGGATCTTCTGGATTTTTGTTGATTTTCCTTCCAGTTTTTCTATATTTTATTGAAAGTGGTGTATTAAATTCTCCTCCTATGATTGTGGAGTCATCTATTTTTTTTTTTTTTTTTTTCTATTCTGTTAAAGTCTGATTTATTTATTTATTTATTTGTTTGGGGGCTATTTCCTTGGGTCTATAGATATTTATTATGGTTATATCTTCTTGTTCAATTGATCCTTTAGTCATTATATAGTCCTTCCTTGTCTCTTATGGAGTTCTTGTCTTAAAGTCAATTTGATCAGAAAGCAATATTGCCACCGCTGTTCTTCTTTGGTTGTCATTTGCTTAATATATTTCTTCTCAATCTTTCATATTTATTCTCTTTTTGACTTTGTCTCTTGTAGATAGCATATTGATGCATTATGTCTTTTTCTACTTTCTACAACTCTCCATCTCTTGAGTGGTGCATTTAATCCATTGGCATTCAGTGTAATTATCGACATGTATAGATTTGTTGCTCTCATTTCATTATGTGTTTTTTCATGGGATTACTGATTTCTTTGTTCCTTATAATTATCTCTTCTGAGCTCATTTTGTTTATGAATTATGTTATCACTTCCTGCATTGCTATTTCTTTAGTATTTGCTAAATATTTGTACTTGTCATCTTTTTCATTTTGATGTGAACATTAATCATTTTTGTTTGAGGTTACACTCTGATTTATAATTTTCTTTCCAAATTTAGAACAGTCTGTTCTATCTTTCAATTTTCTTGACTTCCTCATCTTTAGAAATTCTTTAACTACACTATTTTTACCCTCATTTTGGTTTGTAGTTGTCCTCATTTGCCAATTGATGTCTCTAGTTCCCTGTTTACAATCTTGTAGGCTTATTTACTTTGGATACTTCCATAACTGGGTTGGTTTCTGTGTTATGTCATCAGATGTGTTAATAGTAGGTTGTTTATTGTCACTGGTTCTCTGTCCAAAGGACTCTCTTTAGTATCTCTTTTAATGTTTGTCTGGTTTTATCAAATTCCCTTAATTTCTGTTTATCTGGAAATGTCCTAACTTCACCATCATATTTGAAGGACAATTTTGCTGGGTATATCATATTTGGTTGGAAATTTCTCTCTCTCTGGGTTTTCAAATATACCTTTCCATTGCCTTCTTGGCTGCATGGTTTTTCCTGTGCTGCTTTCAGCATTCTTTGTCTTTGTTTTAGTGAGTTTGATGATGCTATATCTTGGTGATTGTCTTGGGAGTCTATCCTTTTTGGAATTTGTTGGACTTCTTGAATCACCAGCCTTCTGGTGAGCAGTCAAGTGCCTTAGGCACTACGCTACCAGAGCTCCTACCTGACCCTTAGACTTTCTTCATTTTGCTTTCATCTTTTTTCTGATTGATCCCTTTCTAAAGACATATTCAGGTATTTTTCTTCAATCTCATTAGTTCTGTCTTCAATTGATTCAATTATACTCCTTTGCCCTTTCAATATGTTATCTATTTCTGAAAATTTATTATCAATCTTTTGGATTTTTCTCTGTAGATTTTGTGTCATTTCTAATTTTTCATTTATTTTGTCATTTTGTTCTTGTATGTTCTTCCAGAATTGTTCTAGGGTTTTGTCTGTGTTTTCCTTAATTTTTTCCATGTTGTCCTTCATCTGTCTATCAATTCGTTGAAGAGTACCTAAATATAATTCTTTTGAATTCCTTATCAGGAAATTCCATTCTTGCTTCTTCCTCAGGGATGTGTTCTGGGTCTATATCCCAGTCACTTGTTTTTTACTGGTTTATCTTGCTTCTTTGTGTAGACTGTGATGATCTGTTGTCTCTGAGATATTGTGACCATGTTGTTTTTATGTTTAATTAGTGATTATATGTTGGAGTGATTCACCCAAAATTTTCATTGTTGCTGTTGTTTCATTGTTGGATGTATCTGAGTAAGCACAGTACAGTGGTCCTCTATTCCCTAGTTGGCAACACTTATACATATGCCACCTTTCTCCTGGTGGGTGTGATAAAGAATGGGAATGTCTGCAAAGGTCTCTGTTAACTGGCAAGAGCAGTTAAGGGTAAGTCAGGCTCTTATTGGTCATCGAGTGTCTTTGGCCAGTTGGTGCAGAGGGAAATTGTGGCCCTCACTCAGTTAGTGGAGGTTCAGGAGGTGCAGGTGTGGTTTAGTTATATGGGCATAGTTGCAGTCTCCCATTCAGTTAGACAAAAATAACAATCAGAAAACTATCAAAAAAGTAAAAGCAAGTTCTGGCAAGAAGGCGGACTAGGCAGAAAGACTGCACAGACCCTCTTCAACAAAGAAAAGGGAAACCAATTAACAGAGACACAGAAGATAATCCTAGACCCCTGAGTCTTGAAGGGAAGGATATAGAAGTGGAATAAACCCCAACTAGCAGAAGAATTTGCATGAAAATACCAAAAAGGAGACATACAGAGCTGTTGTCTAGCAGTGATCCTGAGGGATCTTGAGGGCACAGACAGCTTGGAGATTCCTGAGTGCTGGTAGGACTTAAGAATTAACCTAAAAATGAGTGCTGCTAGCCAGGGACTACACAGACTGCTCCAGTGGCTGGGGAATAAACGGAGAAGGTGAAAAGAAAGGCGGGCTGAGCTGTGGACTTTTGCCGGTCTGGAGGGTGGCACCATTTTGAAGGTCTAAAAGTGGCTACTTTGGATATTTAAAGAGACAGCACTCTTGCAGATTCCTGGGGCTTAAGAACACATTCTGCTTTCCACAGCCCCAAAGACCCTCCAGACCTACAAGACTGAAAAGGTAGGACATTCCTCTTGTTACTCTTATACCCCACACCCACCTGCTTGGTGAACAGAGGTGCTGACATCCCCAACTCACACCTACTTTCTGGGACCACAGGAACTCCATCAAAGTCTGTATGCTCAGATGGAGCCTGGGTGCACT
>NW_006927777.1:0-642 GCF_000298275.1 Orycteropus afer afer | reverse complement strand
GTTCATGTGGGATACCATCAAAAGGAATAACTTATGTGTCATTGGAATTCCAGAACAGGAAGAAAAAAGCAAAATCACTAAGAAAATTGTCCAAGATTTGCTTGAGGAGAACTTCCATGGTGTGATGAAAGAAGAGAATATATTCATTCAGGAAGTTCAAAGAACCCGAAACCGGATAGACCTCAAAAGAAAATCACCAAGACACATCATCATCAAACTCCTCAAAATGAAAGACAAAGACAGAATCCTGAAAGCAGCACAGGAAAAACAAAAAGTTACTTACAAAGGACAGCCAGTAAGAATAAGTTCTGATTTCTCAGCAGAAACCATGCAAACAAGAAGGCAATGGGATGGTATATATAGAACTGTGATATAGAAAAATTTTCAACAAAAAATTATATACCCAGAAAAATTGTACCAAAAATATGATGGTGAAGGTAGGAGATTTCCAGATAAGTAGAAACTAAGGGAACTTATTACAACCAGACCAACCTTACAAGAGTGCTAAAGGGAGTCCTTTGAAGAGAACCAAAAATAGCAAATAACAACTGACCATTAATACACAAGATGACATAACCAAGAAACCACAGCTATGGACATATCCAAAGTAAAATGAGCTTACAAGATTGTAAACAGGGAAGG
>NW_006927776.1:0-6635 GCF_000298275.1 Orycteropus afer afer | reverse complement strand
AAAAAAAAGATAATGAATCTTTCAGCCCATATGGGGGCAAGTGGGCTAGGAGTTGGCAAACTTTTTCTATACTGGGCCAGTGTACTGGCTTGAATAGTGTCCTACTAAAACTCATGTTCACCAGAGCCTCAGACTGTGACTATATTTGGAAATAGGATATTTATAGATGTAACTAGTTATGATGGTATTATCCTGTGTGAGGCTGGGCCTAACACCAAACCTCAAATAGAAAGCCATGTGAAGACACAGACACACAGGGAAGAAGGCCATGTGACAACAGAGGCAGAGGTTGAAATGGTGCAATGACAAGTCAAATAACACCAATGCTTGCTATGAGAGAAGCATGTAATGGATGTCCCTCAGAGCTTTCAAAGGAACCAAACCTGCTAACACCTTGATTTTGGACTTCTTGCCTCCAGAACAGTGGTGGAATAAATTTGCATTGTTTTAAGTCATCCAGCTTGCAGTAATTTGTTATAGAAGCCCTAGAAAACTAATAAAGCTAGGTAGTAAATACTTTAGGTTTTGTGGGCCATATGGTCTCTGTCATAACTACTTAACTCTGATATTGTAGCATGAATGCAGCCATTGACAATACATAAATAATGAGTGTGGATGTTTTCCGATAAAACTTTATTTATAAACACAGGCAGCAGGCCAATTTGGCCCATGGACCAGAGTCTGCTGACCCCTAAATCATACCCTGTCCCTTTCTTTCTTGCTCACTCTTTCCCTTTCTCTTTCTTCCTGCATTGACCTGTACAAATACTTTTTTGAATACTATCGTTTCCTTCCTCCTTATCACCAGTTTCTTTCACTCTGTGCAGTTTACATCTGTTTTCTAAAACTTCCTGCTAGTGGTTTGTTTGGGCTGTGCCCAATCTGAAATGTGACTCCTGAAACCTTAATCTGGTGTTGGGCCTTTGAGCTTGCCTCCTGTCTGGGGGAAGGTAAAGGCCAGTAGAGAGAAAAATATGAGCTTGAACTATTGTTTTTTTCTGCTCTGAACTATTTCAGAGAATACCCTTTACAGGACATCACATTCCTGGGGGTGGTGGTGGTAGAATTGGAGCCATAGATCAATGACCATCAGTCTAATACAGGTTGGCAGGCACTTGTAGCTATGGTACTCTACCAGATATCTCGATTTAGTTCTTGACTGAACAAATCTCTTCGGGTAGAAGAAAGATGGCATGTTGCTAACAAACTGAAATCTGACTTACCTACTGAACAAAAACCCCTTTCAATCCTAGAAAGATACACACAGTCTTCGTAAAGTAGACCTCCTCAAAGGGGGTGTTTTGGATGATGAAATAGTCCTTATCCTGAGATATCCTTATCTCATTCCTGGAGCCTCGTCTCCACTACCTCACAGATCTGACTCACCATCACCCTTTGTGTGGATTATGTCCCCTGCTGTCACCCATGGCCTCCCATAGCCACTGTGTGTATTCTCAATCCAGCAGATCATCTGAGCCTTTGAAAACAAAGCAGACCATATCTTCCTCTGCTCAGAATCCTACAGTGTCTCCCCAGCTGATTCAGAATAAAAGCCAAAATCATTACAAAGGCCTGTTACTGTTGTTAGCTACCATCAAGTCGACTCCAACTCATGGTGATCTTATGTACATGAGAATGAAACACCACCTGGTTCTGCATCATCCTCACAGTTGCCAGCATGTTTGAGTCTGTAGTTGGGGCTATGGTGCCAAATCACCTCCCTGAGGTTCTCCCTCACCCTTGCTAGTTCTCTACTTTACCAAACCTGATGCCTTCCTCTGGCAGTTGATCCCCTCTGATGATATGTCCAGAGCAAGTGAGTGAGATAATGTTCTGTTTTGATCCATATGTTTTAATTGGCTGCTTTTGAGAAGTAGATCAGTAGGTCTTTCCTCCTAGTCTCTGTTAGTCTGAAAGCTCTGCTGAAACCTGTCAACCATGAGTGACCCTGCTTGTATTTGAAATACCAGTGACATAGCTTCTAGAATTGTAGCACTATGCAAGTCACCACAGAATGACACACTGATAGACAGTGTTGGTACAAATGCTTATGAGGCTCTAAATGATCTGATCCCCTTTCTTGTGCCATTACTCTTCTTACTTCATCTCCTCCAACTCTCCCTGCCTCTGGCTCCACTCCAGCCAGGGTATTACTCAAAACCTCCAATCATGCTCCCGTCTTTGTACAGTTTTCCCTTTAATACATCCAGGTCTCTGCTCCAACATCACTTTGTCAGTGAAGACTTTCTGACTTCTTTATCTAAAATAATGCCCTCCATTAACCTTGTTATTCCCTAATCCACTTACCCTGTTTATTTTTCTCTTTTCATCGTCTGAGAATTTATATTTATTTAATTATTTATCTATGTATCATCTTTCTTCCCTAATAGAATGTAATACATAAGAGCAGGGACTTAGTCTAATTTACCCATTGTTTTATCCACAGCATCTATGCCCTCAACCCACTACCTGTTTGTCAGTTTGTTGTACTGTGAGGGCAGTGAGGGTATTGCTATGAGACTGGATGTTATGCTACCGTGTTTCACATACCAGCAGAATCACCTATGCTGGACAGGTTGAAATGGAGCTTCCAGATGAAGATAGACCAGGAAGACAGACTGGCCATTTACTTCCCAAAAATAGCCAATGAAAATTTGATGGATCACAATACGACATTGTCTTATATAGTGCTGGAAGATGAACCCCTGGGTTGGAAGGCACTCAAAGCACTCAAAATACACAGTAGCTATAACAATGGACTTGAGCACACCAATCAATGACTGTGAAGATGGCACAGGACCAGGCAGTGTTCTGTTTTGTTCTGCATAGGGTTGCTATGAGTCACAGCTGACTCAATGGCAACTAACACCAACAAAGGCCTCCTACAAATAATAGGCAGGAAAACCTGCAAAAGCCGGAACATTTCAGAGAAGGAAAACTAAGATATTTTCTACTAAAACAACTGATAGAAAAGTGATGAGACAGCTTCCTGCCAAACATGAGACATGGCTAAGCAAGGTAGTCCCACTGAGTTCTGTGTCTCACAGTTTCCTCTGTATTTTAATGAAAGAATGAATGACTAAATGAATATGACTCTTGGATCTTTGTGTCCAAAAAGTTCTTCCTTTACAAAACTTGTATGAATGTGCCCATTTTTCAGATAGGTAGAAAGTAATTAAGACCATTTATACCTATTAGGACCATTGGCTCTTGTGAAGGAGGCAGAATAAATGAAATCCTGCCAAAACAGGAGCTAGTCTTCTTTATAGACTATTGTTGTTGTTAGGTGCCATCAACTCGTCTCTGACTCATAGCACCTCATGCACAGCAGAACAAAACACCACCAGGTCCTGTGCCACCCCCACAATCCTTGCTATACCTGAGCCCATTGTTGCAGCCACTATGTCAGTCCATCTCGTTAAGGGCCTTCCCCTTTTCGTTGTCCCTCCACTTTGCCAAGCATGATATCCTTCTCCAGGGAATGGTCCCTTCTTGCAACATGACCAAAGTAGGTGAGATGAAGTCTGGCCATTCTCGCTTCTAAGGAGCATTCCAGCTGCACTTCTTCCAGGACAGACTTGTTAGTTCTTTTAGCAGTCCATGGTACTTTCAGCATTCTTCACCAAAACCACAACTCAAAAGCATTGACTCTTTTTCGGTCTTCCTTTTTCATTGTCCAGGTCTCACGTGCATATGAGGCGATTGAAAATACCATGGCTTGTGTCAAGCACACCTTAGTCTTCAAGGAAACATTTTTGCCCTTCAGCACCTGAAAAAGGTCCTTTGTGGCAGATTTGCCCAATGCTAAACAATGTCTTATATCTTGACTGATGCTTCCATTGCTGTTGGTTGTAGAACCAAGTAATATGAAGTCTTTGACAGCCTCAGTCTTTTCTCCATTTATCATGATGCTGCTTATTAGTTCCGTTGTGTGGATTTTAGTTTTCTTTATATTGAGGTGTAATCCATACTGCAGGCTGTAGTCTTCAGTCTTCATCAGTAAGTGTTTCAAGTCATTCTCACTTTCAGCAAGCAAAGTTGGATTGTCTGTATAATGAAGGTTGTTAATAAGATTTCCTCCAATCCTGATGCCACATTTCTCTTCATATAGTCCAGCTTCTCAGATTATTTGTTCAGCATACATATTGAATAAGTACGGTGAAAGGACACAACACTGACACACTCCCTTCTTGATTTTAAACCATGCAGTGTCCCCTTGTTCTGTTTGAACACCAGCCTTCTGGTCTATGTATAAGTTCCTCATGAGCACAAGTACCATTTCTGGAATTCCCATTCTTCCCAATGTTATCCGTAATTTGTTAAGATCCACACAATCTTTGCCTTTGTATAGTCAATGAAACACAAGTAAACACCTTTCTGGTACTCTTTGCCTTGAGCCAAGATTCATCTGACATCAGCAATTATATCCCTTGTTCTACATCCTCTTCTGAATCCAGCTTGCATTTCTAGAAGTTCTCTGTCAAAATACAGCTGTAACCATTTTTGAATTATCTTCCATAAGAGTTTACTTGTGTTAGATATTAATGATATTGTTCAATAATTTCCACATTTTGTGGGATTATCTTTCTTTGGAATGGGTACAAATATGGATCTCTTTCCAGTCAGTTGGCCAGGTAGCTGTCTTCCAAATCTCTTGGCATAGCCAAATGAGTGTCTCTAGTGTGGCATCCATTTTTTGAAACATCTCAATGGGTATCTTGTCAATTCCTGGAGCCTTGGTTTTCACCACTTCCCTCAGTGCAGCTTCGACTTCTTCCTTTAATACCATTGGTTCTTGATCATATGCCACCTCCTGAAATGGATGAACATCAATCAATTATTTTTGGTACAATGACTCTGTGTATTTCTTCCATCTTCTTTTGATGTTTCCTGCATCATTCAATATATTGCCCACAGAATCTTTCAGTATTGCAACTTTAGGCTTAAGTCTCCTTTTCAATTCTTTCAGCTTGAGCAATGCTGAGCATGTTTTCCTTTTTGGCTTTCCAACTCCATGTCTTTGCCCTTTTCATTATAATCCTTGACTTTATCTTCTCAAGCTTCTCTTTGAAATGTTCTGTTTAGCTCTTTTATCTTGTCATTTTTTTCCATTTGCTTTAGCTACTCTCCATTCAAGGGCAAGTTTAAGAGTCTCTTCAGACATTCATTTTGGTCTTTTCTTTTTTTCCTGTCTTTTTGATGACCTTTACTTTTCTTCATGGATGATGTTCTTGATGTCATCCCACAGTTCCTCTGATTTTTGGTCATTGGTGTTCAATGCCTCCAATTTATTCTTTAAATGGTCCCTAAATTTAGGAAGGATATAATCAGGGTCATATTTTGGCTCTTGCAGACTTGTTTTAATTGTATTCAACTTCAACTTGAGCTTGGAAATGAGCAGTTGATGGTCTGTTCCACAATCAGTTCCTGGCATAGTTTTGGCTGAAGATATTGTGCTTCTCCATCATCTCTTGCCACAGATGTAGTCAATGTGATTCCTTAGTACTCCATCTGGCAGAGTACACATGTATAGCTACCATTTGTGTTGCTGAAAAAATTTATTTGCAATGAATAAGTTGTTGGTATTGCAAAATTCTATCATGTGATTTCCAGCACTATTTCTATCTTTATGACCAAATTTTCCAACTACTGGTGATTCTTCTTTGTTTCCAGCTTTTGCATTCCAGTCACCAGTTATAATCTGCACATCTTGATTGCATGTTTGGTCAATTTCAGACAACAGAAGTTGATAAAAATATTCAATTTCCTCATCTTTGGCTTTGGTAGTTGGTGCATAAATTGGAATATTAGTAGTATTAACTGTCAGCTGCAGGGATCCAGGTGGAGAGAGGGAACTCAGGCACACCCAAAGCAGCAGGGCGGGAGAGTGGGAAAAAGGGGATTAAAATCCAGGAACTTGGATAGAGGAGCAGTCAGTTGCAGGGGTCCAGGTGAGGAAAGAGAACCCAGGCACGCCCAAAGCAGCAGGACGGTAGAGTGAGAGAAAGGGGATTAAAAGCCAGGAACCCAGACAGAGGAGCAGTCAGCCGCAGGGATCCAGGTGAGGAGAGGGATCTCAGGCACCCCCAAAGCAGCAGGGTGGGAGAACGGGAGAAATAGAATTAAAAGCCAGGAACCTGGACAGGGGAGCAGTCAGCCACAGGGATCCAGGTGAGGAGAGGGAACTCAGGCATGCCCATAGCAACAGGGCGGGAGAGCTGGAGAAAGGGGATTAAAAGGCCCAGGAATCTGGACAGAGGAGGAGTCAGCCACTGGGACCCAGGTCAGGATGGTACGAGAGGTTTCCAACAAGGAGACAAACTTGTCTGTTGGTATGTCCTATCGTGGTGACGTGTTGATGTGAGATTTGAGGCCGAGCCACTGGTGTTTCAAATCCAGCGGGATGCACATGGTACACATGTAGCAGCCCAGCTTACAGATTGAGACAGACTAGGAAGAAGGAAGAGGATGTCCACTTCTCAAAGAATTGGCCAAGGAAAACCTTATGAATAGCAAGGAAACACTGTTTGATACATTACCGCACAACTTTATGAATAGTCTGGTTAGGTTAGAAGGCTCTCAAAATAGGACTGGGAAAGAGCTGCATCATCTGAGTAAACCCAGCCTTAGTCCTA
>NW_006927775.1:4931-6618 GCF_000298275.1 Orycteropus afer afer | reverse complement strand
GATTCAGAAGAAAGAAGAGGTCATCCACTTCCCAAACAATTGGCCAGTGAAAACCTTATGAATAGCAGTGAAACACTGTCTGATATATTACTGGAAAACTTTATGAATAGCCCTGAAACACTGTCTGATATAGTGCCAGAAGATGAGCCCCTCAAAATATGACTGGGGAAGAGCTGACTCCTTAGAGTAGAGACGACCTTTATGATATGGGTGGAGTAAAGCTTTTGGGACCTCCATTGGCTGGTGTGGCATGACACAAAATGACTAGAAACAGCTGCAAACATCCATTAATAATCGGAACATGGAATGTACGAAGTATAAATATAGGAAAATTGGAAGTTGTCAAAAATGAAAGGGAATGCATGAAGATTGATAGCCTAGGTATTAGTGAGTTGAAATGGACTGATTTTGGCCATTTTGAATCAGACAACCATATGATCTACTGTGCTGGGAGTGACGAGCATTTCAAGATCTGTCCTGAAGTACAACACTGTCAGTGATAGGATAATATCCACATACCTACAAGGAAGACCAGTTAATACTACTGTTATTCAAATTTATGCACCAACCACCAAAGCCAAAGGTCAGAGAATTGAAGCTTTCCACCAACTTCTGCAGTCTGAAATTGACCGAACATGCAATCAAGTTGCATTGATTATCGCTGGTGACTGGAATGCAAAAGTTGGAAACGAAGAGTCACCAGTAGTTGGAAAATACAGCCTTCATGATAGAAGTAATGCTGGAGATCGCATGATAGAATTTTGCAAGACCAACGACTTATTCATTGCAAATATCTTTTTTCAACAACATAAGCGATGGCTATACCTGTGGACTTCACCAGATGGAAAACACAGGAATCAGATTGACTACATCTGTGGCAAGAGGCAATGGAGAAGCTCAATGTCTTCAGCTAAAACAAGGCCAGGAGCTGACTTGGAACAGACCATCAACTGCTCATATTCCAAGTTCAAGTTGAAGTTGAAGACAATTAAAACAATTCCATGAGAGCTAAAATATGACCTTGATAACATCTCTCCTGAATTTAGAAACCATCTGAAGAACAGATTTGATGCATTGAACACCAGTGACCAAAAACCAGAGGAATTGTGGGAAGACATCATCCATGAAGAAAATAAAAAGTCATTAAAAAGACAGGAAAGGAAGAAAAGACCAAAATGGATGTCAGAAAAGACTCTGAAACTTGCCGTTTAATGGAGAGTAGCTAAAGCAAATGGAAGAAATGACAAGATAAAAGAGCTGAACAGAAGATTTCAAAGAGCAGCTCGAGAAGACAAAGTCAGTTATTACAATGAAATGTGCAAAGATCAGGAGTTAGAAAACCAAAAGGGAAGAACACACTCAGCATTTCTCAGTCTGAAAGAACTGAGGAAAAAATTTAAGCCTTGAATTCCAATATTGAAAGATTGAAAGAGGGCATTATGGAAGATGGAAGGAATACAGAGTCACTGGACCAAAAAGAATTGGTCAATGTTCATCCATTTCAGGAGGTGGCATATGATCAAGAACCAATGGTATTGAAGGAAGATATCGAAGCTGCACTAAAGGAATTGGCAAAAAACAAGGCCCCGGGAATTGACAGAATACCCATTGAGATGTTTCAACAAATGGTGTGTCACACTGGAGGCACTCACTCTGCTATGCCAAGAGATTTGGAAGACAGCTACCT
>NW_006927775.1:2557-4206 GCF_000298275.1 Orycteropus afer afer | reverse complement strand
AATCAGTGCCAATGGAAGCAGCAGTCAAGACATCAAAAGACGTATTGCATTGGGCAAATCTGCTGCAAAAGACCTCTTTCAAGTGCTGAAGAGCAAAGATATCTCCTTGAAGACTGAGATGTGCCTAACCCAAGCCATGATATTTTCAATCACCTCATACACATGTAAGAGCTGGACAGTGAATAAGGAAGACCAAAGAGGAGTTGATGCTTTTGAGTTGTGGTGTTGGCGAAGACTGCTGAAATTACCATGGACTGCTAAA
Source organism: Orycteropus afer afer (assembly GCF_000298275.1). Taxonomy (NCBI): domain Eukaryota; kingdom Metazoa; phylum Chordata; class Mammalia; order Tubulidentata; family Orycteropodidae; genus Orycteropus; species Orycteropus afer. The sequence continues at coordinate 3,944 of NW_006927775.1, read as the reverse complement.
AGAACTAACAAATCTGTCCTGGAAGTGCAGCCAGAATTCTCCTTGGAAGCGAGAATGGCCAGACTTCATCTCACCTACTTTGGTCATGTTGTGAGAAGGAACCATTCTCTGGAAAAGGATGAAACTTGGTACAGTGGAGGGTCAATGAAAGAGGGGAAGGCCCTCAACAAGATGGATTGACATGGTGGCTGCAGCCATGGGCTCAGGGATAGTACAGATCATGAGGCTGGCGTAGGACTGGCCAGTGTTGTTCTGTTGTACACAAGGTCGCTATGAGTTGGAGATGACTCAGTGGCACATAACGGCAACAACCACAGCAACAAAATAATTTTAAAAGCAAAAGTGACATAAAGTTTAAAATCCATAAGCCAGCCCACAAGGCCCTGTGTATCCTCGCCCCTGCTCATCTTGCCAGGGTCATGTGGTGTCCTCTCCCCTCATTCTCTGTCCCCCAGCCTTCTTCTTTGAGAGCTTGCATTAGGACCTTTGCATATGCCATTCCTTCTACTCAGAATGCCAACTCTGCCTTTTGCTGGCTTCTGCCTACTGTCCCTTAAATCTCCTCCTAAAGTTACTTCCTCATGTTGTTCTCTTCCCTTGTTACATGTTTTCTTATCTCTGTCTGCCTTTCCTATTTAGTCTTGAGCACGATGGTTTCTAACAAGGGAAAGTTTGCCCCGGACGGGCAGGGCGTTTAGCAATATCTGGAGATATTTCTGATGGCCACAACCAGAGTCTAGTGAGTAGAGGCCATGGATGCTAGTAAACATCCCATGATTCACAGGACAGTGCTCCACAGCAGAGACTGATCAGTCCAAAAGTCACTGGGGCCAAGGTTGAGAAACCCTGTACCACAACTGCAGTCAACCGATTGCACACAATTGGCTGACTTGCCTTCCCCATCTTCCTCTGTCATCCATCCACTCATGCTTCTGTTGCCTCCTACATGTGTAGTTTTTTAATGTCTCCTTTCCCTGCTAGAAAATAAAGCCTAAGGAACAAGGAGTGGTCTGTCTTGTTCTCTAGATGTGGCATATCATAGGTGCTTAATAAATGTGTTGAATGAGTGAAAGAGCAAATGAAGATTATATTTTGAAAGACATCTTTTCAGTTTGAGGACACCAGAAGACTTCCCTTTTGACTTCTCCTTTGATAATTCTTTAAGGCGCTTCGGTGGCACTGTGGTTAAAGCTTTAGGCTGCTAACCAAAAGGTTGGTGATTTGAACCCACCAGCCACTCTGTGGGAGAAAGATGAGGCAGTCTGCTTCTGTAAAGATGTACAGCCTGGAACCCTTATGGGGCAGTTCTACTGTGTCCTATAGGGTAGCAATGAGTCAGAATCAACTAGATGGCAGTGGGTTGGTTGGTAACTCTTTAAACATCATT
>NW_006927775.1:0-1247 GCF_000298275.1 Orycteropus afer afer | reverse complement strand
ACGGAAGTAGATTGCCTAACCTTCCTTCTGAGGAGTGGCTGGTGGGTTTGAACCGCCAGCCTTCTGGTTAGCAGTCAAATGCCTTAGGCACTATGCTAATGTACAAAGTATGACTCTAGGAAAATTGGAAGCTGTCAAAAATGAAGTTAAACGCATAAAAATCATTATCCTAGGCATTAGTGAGCTGAACTGGAGAAATGGACTGGTATTGGCCATTGTCAGTCAGACAATCATATGGTCTACTATGCTAGTAATGACAAATTAAAGAGGAATGGTGTTGTATTCATCATCAAAAGAATGTTTTAAGATCTATCCTGTCAGTGATAAGATAATATCCATAAGTATACAAGGAAGACCAGTTAATAATACTATTACTCAAAATTTCCCACCAACCACTAAAGCCAAAGATAATGAAATTGAAGATATTTACCAACTTCTGTGGTCTAAAGTTGACCAAACATGCGATCAAGATATATTGATTATTACAGGAACACAAAAGTTGGAAACAAAGAATTATTGGTAGTTGGAAAATATGGCTGTGGTGATAGAAATCATGCAGAATGGCAGGATAGAATTTTGCAAGAATAATGATTATTTACTGCACATACCTTTTCTCAGCAACATAAACAGCATCTATATACATGGACCTCACCAGATGAAGCATTCAGGAATCTGATCAACTACATCTGTGGAATGAGGCAGTGGAGAAGCTCAATATCTTCAGTCAAAACAAGGCCAGGACCTGAGTGTGGAACAGACCACCAATTGCTCATATACAAGTTTTAGTTGAAGCTGAAGAAAATTAAAACAAGTCCACGAGAGCCAAAGTATGACCTTGATTATATCCCACCTGAATTTAGAGACCATCTGAAGAATAGACTTGATGCTTTGAATACCAGTGACCAAAAACCAGATGAGTTGTGGGATGGCATCAAGAACATCACATATGAAGAAAGCTGATGGTCATTAAAAAACCAGAAAGGAAGAAAAGTCCAAAATTGATGTCAGAAGAGACTCTAGTGGTGACTTCTGGGAATATGGTGGAGTAGGCAGACAAGCTACACAGACCCTCTGCAGCAAAGAAATGAGAAACCAATTGAAACTGATACAGGTGCCAGTCCTAGAATACTGAGCTTTGAAGGGAGGATAAAGAAGTGGATTGAATACCACCTAGTAGAAGAATCAGAATGAAAACAGTGAGTGAGGAGACAAATGGAGCAGTGGACTGCTGGCTGTCCTGAGGGCAC
>NW_006927774.1:4457-6645 GCF_000298275.1 Orycteropus afer afer | reverse complement strand
GTAGGTCTCCTTTTTTTTGGTATTTTCACGCAAATTCTTCTGCTAGTTGGGGTTTAGTCCAATTCTGCATCCTTTCCATCAAGGCTCAGGGGTCCAAGAGTATCTTCTGTGTCTGTGTTAATTGGTTTCCCTTTTCTTTGTTGAAGAGGGTCTGTGCAATCCTTCTGCCTAGTCTGCCATCTTGCCGGAACCGATATGAGCTTTTATGTCACCTCTTTGCACAGATGTAATTGATTTGATTCCTGTGTATTCCATCTGGTGAAGTCCATGAGTATAGTCTCCATTTATGTTGTTTGCAATGAATAAGTCATTGGTCTTGCAAAATTTTATCACGTGATATGCAGCACCATTCCTATCACCAAGGCTATATTTTCCAACTACCAATGCTGCTTCTTTGTCTCCAACTTTCACATAATTGCATCAGTAATTATCAGTACATCTTGATTGCATGTTTGGTCAATTTCAGACTGCAGAAGTTGGTATAAATCTTCAGTTTCTTCATCTTTTGCTTTGGTGGTAGGTGGGTAAATTTGAATAATAGTACTATTAATTAGTCTTCCTTTTAGACATACGGATGTTATCCTATCACTGACAGCATTATTCTTCAGGACAGGTCTTGAAATGATCTTTTTGACAATGAATGTGATGCCATTCCTCTTCAATTAGTCTTTCCCAGCATAGCAGACCATATGATTGTCTGATTCAAAATGACCAATAGCAGCAGTTCATTTCAGCTCACTAAGTCCTAGGATATTTCACTTTTGACAACTTCCAATTTTCCTAGATTTGTACTTTGTACATTCCATGTTCCAATTATTAGTGAACGTTTGCAGCTGTTTCTTCCCATTTGAGTCATGCCCTATCAGCAAATGAAGGTCCTGAATACTTTACTCCATCCACATCATTAGGGTTGACTCTACATTGAGGAGGCAGCTCTTTCCCAGTTGTATTTTGAGTGTCTTCCAGGCTGAGGAGTTCATCTTCTGGCACTGTATCAGACAGTGTTTCATGGCTCATCATAAAGTTTTCCAGTAATATATCAGACAGTTTTTCACTGTTATTCATAATGTTTTCAGTAGCTAATTGTTTCAGAAGTAGATAGCCTCGTCCTTCTTCCCAGTCTTAGTCTGGAAGCTCCACTGAAACCTGCCCACCATGGTGACCCTGATGGTGTTAAAAATACCAAGGGCATAGCCTCCAGCCCCACAGCAACACACAAGCCACCACAGTACAACAAACTGACAGATGAGTGATCCCATATAGATAGATATTAAACAAGCACAGTGTTCAAACTAGTTAAGCCAAACTATTGTTTGCTTTTAAGAAGACTTTATATTTTTGGTTTAAGTTTTAAAGATTATCTCAGGGCAGTAGTTTTAAGGGTTCATTCGGCCCCTGTGGCTCCAGAAAGTCTGGATTTCATGAGAATTTGAAATAGTCCCATTTTTGATCAGAAATTTTTTTTTTTAAATGGAATCTTGGGCCAAAATTTTCAGTAATTGTGTATAGCCAGGCACCATCCAGTTCTGATTTCATGGCAAAGGAAGCAGTTGTTCATGTAGGCAGTCAGTCACATTCCATATCCTCCTCCTATTCCTGACTCTCCTTCCTACTCTGTTGGTTCAGGTTTTGGATAGCCATTTGCAAGCTTTCTTTTTTTTTTAATTTTTATTGTGATTTGGGTACAAGTTTACAGAGCAACATTTGCAAGCTTTTAAGACTCCAAGTACTACACAAGGAACTAGGAGATAGAATAGAAGCACTAAACACATTATTATACCAATAAACTGGGATGCCCATCAAACTATGACCCTAAACCTCTAAACCAAGGAACCAAATCCCATGAGGTTTTGGTTGTACAAAAGAAACCTCAACAGCTACTCATTTTGGTGGTTTTACTTCTTTTTTTCCCTTTATGTTATCTTTGTATGAGCAGAAATTCTTAATTTGAATAGAGTTAAATGAATCAACTTTTTCTCTATAAACCAAATTCAGCCCACTGCCATTGAGTCAATTCTGACTCATAGTGACCCCCCTTGGGTTTCCAAGGCTGTCAGTCTTTATGGAAGTAGATTGCCTCATCTTTCTCCCACAGAACAGCTGGTGGGTTCGAACCACCAACCTTCTGATTAGCATCCATATGCATCCATATGCCTTACCCTCTATGCCACCAGACCTTCTTCCTTTT
>NW_006927774.1:1643-2892 GCF_000298275.1 Orycteropus afer afer | reverse complement strand
TTAATGGATTTGGGGCCTTTGTCAAAGATCAGCTGACTATAGGTCGATTGATCTATACCTGGGTTCTCAATTCTATTTCATTGGTCTATGTATCTGTCATTGAACCAATACCAGGCAGTTTTGACTACTGTGGCTGTATAGTAGGTTTTAAGATAAGATATTCTTTATTTTCTTCTAATAAAAGTTTAAAAGCTTACCCTTCCAAGAATAAGGGACAATTTTGGTAAATGGCATAACATATAAAATTTTATAACAACAGTGATAACAACCAACAATATGTGTATAGTTACATAAGTAGATATGTGTGCATATATGTGTATAGGAAGGTACATGTAAGTATAGGGGTATGCATGTATAGGTTTATCTATAGATATATGTATTATATACATGTTTATGTACGTTGCATGTATATTCATTCATATATGTAAGAAATGTAAAGCACATAGGGTGCACAATTACAGATACTTCTAGACATAACTAAACGTACTTGTGAGCTTGGCTTACTAAGTTTGAAGGCTTAGGACCATAGCGTCAGGGGGCAATTTGGTTAATTGGCATAACATAGTTCATACGGATATTGTTCTACATCTTGGTTTGATGAGTAGTGTCTGAGGTCTTAAAAGCTTGCAAGTGACCATCTAAGATACAACTATTGGTCTGTACTTGTCTGGAGCAAAAGAAAAATAAGGAAACCAAAGACTCAAAGAAGAAACTAGTCTATAGGACTAATAACTCATATGAACCACAGCCTTATCTATTCTGAGACCAGAACTAGATGGTGCCCAACTATCACTAACAATTGTTCTTCCCAGGGCCACAATAGATGGTTCTTGACAGAATGGGAGAAAAATGTAGAACACACCTCAATTTCCTAAAAATACAAGACTTATTCAACTGGTAGAGACTAGAGGATCCCCCAAGACTACCGCCTTGAGATATCTTTTAAATTTGCAACTGAACCCACTGCTGGAGGTTACTTTTCAAGCAAATAATACATTGGCTCATGAAGTAGACAGTATCACCTATGAGTGCTATGCTCCTTTAAATAATTATATGAGAACAAGCAGTCAGTATTTACCATAAAGCAAAGATGAGAAGGTAAGGGGGAAGGTTAGAGAAGCTAAATTAATGGAAACAGAGCAACCAGAATGGAAATAATGAGAATGCTGACACATTGTGAAAAATGTAACCAGTGTCAGTGAACAATATTTATAGAAATTGTTAAATGGGAACATAATTTGCTGTATAA
>NW_006927774.1:0-947 GCF_000298275.1 Orycteropus afer afer | reverse complement strand
ATAGTAAATGATTAATATAAACTACTTAAATTTGTATGCCAAAAGAAATTGAAAACATCTCTGATGTATCCACTTCCTTCCACATCTGCTGCCCCCTCTAGTCTAAGTTGCCATTATGTAGGATTGCAGGAACTTTCTAACAGATCTTCTGCACATACACTTTGACTCAACTCTACATGTAAAACCTGAAATTATCTTTTTTTTCCCCAAAACAATATTTTGTTCTAATGAGTGCATACCTTCCTGGTGCTGTTCACCTTATATGCCTATCTATCGCTTGGCTGAAGGTTGAACTCTGGGGGCTGAGTTCAGTTCCCCACTTGAAGGGTATCTAAGGGCCATAGTCTCAGGGGTTCCACCAGTCTTCATCAGACAAGTATCTTTTTGGTGGTGGTGGTGGTGGTGAGAATATGCACAGCAAAACATACACCAGTTCAATCCTTTCTACATGTACAATTCAGTGACAATGATTACATTCTTTAAGTTGTGCAACCATTGTCACCCTACTTTTCTGTGTTCTTCCCCCATTAACATAAACTCACTGCCCTCTAAGATTTCTATCTAATTTTTAAAGTTACTGTTGTCACTTTGAGCCCATATAGATAGTTCTTAAAAGAGCATAATTCTCAAGGTAGGCTTTTTTTTTTCCCCTAGTTAAGCTAAACTTGTTTTTCTTTTTTTTTTTCCTTTAATTGTGATTTGGGTGAAGATTTACAGAGCAAATTCACTTTCCATACAGCCGTTCACATATATTTTGTCTCATGTCATTGACCACAGTTTACCACAATGCAACAGCTCCCCTGCCACTTCCTCCCCATAGTTACCTCTTCCCTGTGTCCATCTCTCCATACACTCCTGCCCCCTGAGCTGTCTCCCTATGCATAAGCAGCCCATCTTTCTCCCATGATTGTTCTCTCCAAGGTTTGTATCTATTTGAGGTAAATGTT
>NW_006927773.1:7461-7916 GCF_000298275.1 Orycteropus afer afer | reverse complement strand
AAATAAATAAATAAATAAATAAATAAATAAAAGGAGAAAAATTTTCAACCAAGAATTATATGTGTGACAAAATTATCCCTCAAATACGATGGTGAAATTAGGAGCGTTCCAGATAAGCAGAAACTAAGGGAATTTCTTAAAATCACACCAACCTTACAAGAGATACTAAAGGGAGTCCTTTGAACAGAGAACCAAAAATAGCAAACAGCAAAGAACCATTAAAACACAAGATGACATAACCCAGACATGACAGCTATGGACATATCCAAGGTAAAATAAGCTTACAAGATTGTAAACAGGGAACCAGAGACATCAACTGGCAAACAAAGACAACTACAAACAAAAAGAGGGAAAAGACTGTGTAGTTACAAAACTTCTAAATGGTGAAGAAGTCAAGAGAGTTGCAAGATAGAATAGACTATTCTAATCTCAGGGAGAAAATTATAAATCACAGG
>NW_006927773.1:4350-5070 GCF_000298275.1 Orycteropus afer afer | reverse complement strand
AACCACTGGCAAATTTAACAAAGGAAAAGAGGGAGAGAATACAAATAACATAAATAAGAAACAAAATGGGTGACATCACAACAGAACCAACTGAAGTAAAAAGAATGATATCAGGACACTATGAAGAACTGTACTCCAAAATATTTGAAAATCCGGAAAAATATGGACAGATTTTTAGAAACATACCACTTACCTAAACCACACAGAGTGATGTGGAAAAGTTGAACAGACCCATAACAAACGTAGAAATTGAAAATATCATAAAAAATTACCAACAAAAAAAAGACTGGGCCAGATGGTTTCACTGGAGAGTTTTACCAAACATTCAGAGAAGAACTGAAACCAACCTTACACAAATTATTTTAAACCACAGAAAAGGATGGAATTCTCCTTAACTCATTTTATGAAGCAAGCATAACCTTGATACCAAAACTAGGCAAAGACATCACTCAAAAGAAAACTACAGACCAATATCTCTTATGAATATAGATGCAAAAATCTTCAACAATACCCAAGCCATTAGAATCCAACAACATATCAGGAAAATCTTTCATTATAACCAAGTGGGGTTCATATCAGTTATGCAAGGATGATTCAACATTAGACAAAAAATCGGTGACATCCACCACAAAAATAAACAAAGGAGAAGAACCACATTATCATATTAATTGATGCAGAAAAAGCATTTGAAAAATCCAACACCCATTCCTGATCAAAACT
>NW_006927773.1:1505-2715 GCF_000298275.1 Orycteropus afer afer | reverse complement strand
AGATGGATCAAAGACTTAAATGTGAAACCTAAAACCATAGAGTTCCTCAAGGAAAAACTAGGGGCAAATTTGTTGTTGCTGTTGTTGTGTGCCGTCGAGTTGGACCCGAATCATAGCGACCCCTCCTTGGGTTTCCTAGGGGCAAATTTAGGGTCCCTAATATATGGCATAAATAGAATATCAATTATAACAAAATGCACAAACCGCAGAAAAGAAACTAGATGAATGGGACCTTCTGAAAATTAAATATTTCTGTGCTTCCAAAGACTTCTCCAAAAGAGTCAAAAGAGAATCTACAGATTGAGAAAAAAAGTATTTGGCAATGAAATATCTGACAACAGACTTTTCCCTAAAATTTTTAGAAAATTCCAACACATCATTAACAAAAGACAAATAATCCAATATAAAAATGTGCTGTTGTTGTTGTTGTTGTTATATGCCATCAAGTCGGACCCTATTCATAGCGACCCCTCCTTTGGTTTTCCAAGGCAGTATCACTATGAAAATAGATTGACCAACCTTCCTTCCAAGGAGTGGCTGGTGGGTTGAACCACCAGCCTTCTCTTCAGCAGTCAAGTGCCTTAGGCACTATGCTACCAGAGCTTCTATAAAAATGGGCAGAAGACATGAATAGACACTTCACCAAGGAGGATATTCAGGTGGCCAACAAACATATGAAGAAATGCTTATGACAACAATGAGATACCATCTTGCCACAGCACTAGTAGCAATGTTCAACAAGACAGAAAATAACAAGTGCTGGCGTGGATGTGGAGAGATTGGGACTCTCATCCACTGCTAGCGGGACTGTAAAATGGTTTAGCCACTGTGGAAAGCAGAATGGTGATTCCTTAAAATTTTGAATTTGAAATACCATTTGACTCAGCCATTCCATTCCTAGGTATATATTCTAAAAAGTGAGAACCATGACAAAAACAAATGTGTGCATACCCATGGTCATTGCAGCACTATTTATAATAGCCAAAATGGAAACAACCTAGGTGTCCATCAACTGAGGAATGGATAACCAAACTATGGTAGATACACACAATGGAATAATATACAACCCTAAAGAATAACTTAGAATCTGAAAAATACTGCATAATGTGGATGAACTTGGAAGACCTTATGCTGAGTGAAATAAGTCAATCACAAAAAGACAAATATTGTATTAATCCATTACTGTAAAAGTCAAGGAAAGGTTTATCTA
>NW_006927773.1:0-655 GCF_000298275.1 Orycteropus afer afer | reverse complement strand
TGTATCTACTTGAGGTAAATGTTTAACTCATATGCCTGTATTTTGTTTGGCTGGAAACCACAGGAGTGGGTTCAATTCCAGACCTGAAGGGCAGCCAGGAGCCATAGTCTCAGTGGTTCCACCAGGTTTTATCAGACCAGCAAACCTGGTGCCCACTTTTTTATTTTTTTAAATGTTTTTGAGTTTTGTTCCACACTGTTCCTCTCTATCAAGGATCTCCTACATATATCCCCTTCCAAGTGGATGATAGTGGTAGCTGGGCATCATCTAGTTCTTCTGGTCTCTTAGTTGTATAGGCTATAGATCAGATGGTGTACCGGTCACTAGGACTAATTGTTTCCATGAATTTTGGTTTTCTTCATTCTTCTTTACTCTGGATGAGGAGAGACCCATTGTTGTTTAAGATCACAGTTGCTACTCGCCAAAGTAGGAGGTGGAACGATGTTTTGGATAGTATGTTATGCCAATTGAGCTTGATGTCCCCTGATACTATGGTCCCAAGCCCACAGGTTCAACTACTCAGTGGTCTATCAGGGTAGCTGGCTGTGACCAAGCAGTAACACAACCTTGCCCCTTGTCAGCTCTACTATACACATGGGAATTCTGATCATTCACATAAACTTATAGGACCATTGTCTGCCAACCCTATATATGT
>NW_006927772.1:2497-6294 GCF_000298275.1 Orycteropus afer afer | reverse complement strand
CACATACACTTTGTCTCATGACATTGACTGCAATTCCCCACAATGCAACAGCTCCCCTCCCACTTCCTCCCCATAGTTACCTCTTCCCTGTGTCCCTCTCTCCCATGCACTCCTGCCCCCCAGTCTGTCTCCCTGTGCCTTCTATTCTCCCATGACTGATCTTTCCAAGGAGTGTATCTACCTAATGTAAATGTTCAGTTCACATGCCTGTCTTTTGCTTGGCTGGAAGCCACAGGTGTGGGTTCAATTCCAAACCTGAAGGGAAGGTAGGGGCCATAATCTAAGGGGTCCCAACAGGCTCTATCAGATCAGCAAACCTGGCTCCCCCCTTTATTTTTTATATGATTTTGAGTTTTGTTCCACATTGTTCTCCCACTCTACCCAGGATCTCCTACATAGATTGCCCCTCTGAGTGGTTCACAGTGGTAGCCAGGCACCATCTAGTTCTTCTGGTCTCACAGTCATTGAGGCTAAAGACCACGTTGTGTGCTACAACCATTTTTGAATTATTTTCAGCAAAATTCTATTTGTGTGTGATATTAATGATTTCATTTGATAATTTCCATATTCTGTTGGATCATTTTTCTTTGGAATGAGCATAAATATGGATTTCTTCCTCATAATTCTCTACATTTTTAAGCTGTCCATCATTTAGCTCACAAAGTACTGTTACATGTACTAACTGTCATAGAGCCAAAATGGCAGAGTGTGGTTGAAATCAAAAGTAAAGAGCTTTTACTGAGAGATAAGGCAATTTCCAAGTTGGAAATCACTAATTCCAGAGCATTCTGAACTAAGTGAACCATGGAGTAGACAGTTCGGAGATTTAAATAAGAGAAATACAATTCAGCAAAAACTCAGTGATTGCTTGACATGTAGGCAATAATTACAAAATTGGGTGATGGTACATCTGATTGTTAGAAATTTTGTTGTTGTTGTTGTTTTTAAAGTTATAAAGTAATCATTAAATTTGGTACATCTGGCCTTGAAACAATCATGAGACTCTCCTTGTGTGACAGCAGGGAGGACATGTGTAATTTTAAAGTTTGTTTTAAGTAAGCATCTGTTCTGAGAATTTTTTTTTTTTTTTTTTTCTTTTTTTTGGACCTGGCTTCCTACACAGCAAAGAAAACCTGTAAGGAAACAAAATTACATTTTGTTTACCAAGTAATTTTCTCAGGGTACAGTGGAGAGTTACAGGAATTCCTGATGCAGCGATTATTTTTAATTCAAAATGGAGTTTTAGCTTCAGGCCTTGGCATAGACACCTCATCATGTCCTAAGTTAATTTGGGGTACTCTTACTTATAACTAATTCAGTGGTATTGAAACTGAACCACATTCACAGTCACAAAAATTTCTCATTTATTCATAGTGTCAAAGAGAGAAGTTGATAGCAGATAATCTTGCTTTGATTTGGAGTTTTCTTACCCATGAAACCAAATACTCACTTCAATGAAATCCTTGACAAAAATTAATCAGCCAGCAGATTTTTTTTTTCACCCGAAGGTGCAAATCCTTTCTTTCCTGTTCAAAGCCAAGCTAACTAAATTTAAACCTCAGAAGATATGGCTGGGTGGAGGGCCACACACTATCCAGGTATCTCTTGGTCACAGTAAAAGGAGGAGAGCAGGGTTCAATCAATCATGTCAAGATTAGCCGATGGTTAATCTTCTATATTTTTTTTCCCTCCACTTCTCTTTAATTGGAAAGAAGACTGGGCAATCTACTTCTGTACAGATACTACCTTGGAAACCCAAGGAGGTGTCACTATGAGTCAAGATCGACTCAATGGCAGTGACTTTTGTTGTTGTTGTTGTTGTTGTTCCATTTAAAAGCATCATTGTTCGTAGCTTCTTTGAGCCATTTGCTTTTTCTGGAATAAAAATAGTCTTCCTGTGTGCATATAGAATAACTGCTCAGAATCTTATGTTCAAATTTTCGTGAGTTTTTATTTATTTTTAAATTTTGATTATGACTTGGGTGAAAGTTTACAGAGCAAATTCATTTTCCATAGAGAAGTTCATATAAACATTTTGTCTCATGACATTGACTGCAATAACCCACAATATAATAGCTCTCTTCACAATTTCTCCTCATAGTTACCTCTTCCTTGTGTCCTTCCCTCCCATGCACTCCTGCCCCGAGTTGTCTTGCTGTGCAAACACTGCCCTCTTGTTCACCCATGACTGATCCCTCCATACAGTGTAAATACCTTATGTAAATGATCACCCCGTATGCCTGTCTATTTGGCTGGATGCCACAGGAATGAGTTCAATCCCAGATCTGATGGATAGATAGGGGCCATAGTCTCAGGTGTCTCACCAGTCTCTTTCAGACCACCAAACCTGTTCTCTCTTTTATGATTTTGAGTTTTGTTCCACATTGTTCTCCCACTGTGTCCAGGGACTTCTGCACTGATCCCCCTACCAGTGTTGACAGTGGTAGCTGGGCAGCATCTAGTTCTTCTGGTCTCATGGTCATATAGGCGGAGGATCGTATGGTCTACCAGTCCCTTGGACTAATTGTTACCATGCATCTTTGGTTTTCTTTATTCTTCTTTGCTCTGGACAAGAAGAGACGTATCTAGATGGACTTTTGCAAGCTTTTAAGATCCCGGTTGCTATTCACCAAAGCAGGATGTCCAAAAATGTTTTTGTGGACTATGCTATGCCAACTGAGCTTAGTCCCAAGCCCACAGGTTCAACTACTCTTGCTCCCTCAGGGTAGGTGTCTGTGGCCAAGAAGCCACCACTAACTTGCCCCCTGTCAGCTCTACTACATACTGGTATGTTCTTACAGCACATAAAAATATGCATGTAGAAACATTGTCTGCTAACCTTATACATGGTCATACGCAAACCACTTCCCTGCCTAGACATACCTGATTGTTCAGCCTGTCCACCCATCTATCCACCACAGACCAATCGTTGCCATCCCTGAAAACGCAGTACTGTACATGCAGAAGCATTCTTCTTTGTTGTTGGTAACTCCCATGCACTTCTCTATGCCTTCCTCTACCTCAATGCCACCATTTTGATCACTCCCATTTGGTGCACTGACCTTCTCTTCACCCAAATCAATACTTTTCTATACCTGTCTAGCAGTGTTCGTATACCCCTCCTGTTCTACCCCTTGTAACCAATAAAGATGTTTCCTTCCATATATAAGCCTTTCCTTGACTATTTACAATAATGCACTAATACAATATTTGTCCTTCTGTGATTGACTTATCTCACTCAGCATAATGTCCTCCAAGTTCATCCATGTTATGCATTGTTTTGTAGATTCTACATTATTGTTTAGTGTTGCATAGTATTTCATTGTGTGTAGGTACCAGTTTGGTTGCCCAATCTTCTGTGGATAGGCACCTAGGTTGTTTCCATCTTTTTGCTGATGCAAACACTGATGTGATGAACATGGGTATGGATATATCTATTCTTGTCCCAGCTCTCACTTCTATAGGATGTATACCTAGTAAAGGGGTTGCTGGATCAAATGGTATTTTTACCAACTTTTTAAGGAATAACCATACTGCTTTCCACAGTGGCTGTATCATTTTACACTCTCAAGAGCAGTGTATGAGAGTCCCAATCTCACTACATCCTTGCCAGCATTTTTATTTTCTTTCTTTCTTTTTTTTTTAAATTGTGATTTGGGTGAATAGTTAAAGAGCAAATTCACTTTTCATACAGCAGTTCACATATACTTTGTCTCATGTCATTGACCACAGTTCACCACAATGCAACAGCTCCCCTCCCACTTCCTCTCCATAGTTACCTCTTCCCAGTGTCCATC
>NW_006927772.1:0-451 GCF_000298275.1 Orycteropus afer afer | reverse complement strand
CTGGGTCTGTATCCTGCTCCCTTGTTTCTACCACTTTTTCTTGCTTCTTTGTGTGGACTGTGATGGTCTGTTGTTTCCGAGGCATTGTGGAGTTGTATTTAGATCTCTGTTAACTGTTTGTGAAGAGCAGCCAAGGGTGATTCAGGCTCTTCTTGGTGGTTTTTTTATCGTTGGTCTGTTGGTAGTGGCTCTCACTCAGTAAGTGAAGTTGCAAGAGGTGTGGGTGTAGTTGTGTCTTATGGGGACTGTTGTTGTCTCCCACTCAGATAGACACAAATTACAATTGAATAACCATCAAAAAACTAAAAGCCCATGGATGAAAAACACACCATGTGATGACACAGGAACAGTAACCAAAAAAAAAAAGAAAAGAAAAGAAAAAAGGGGGAAAAAAATGAGAAAAAAAAAGAGCACCTGAAATATATGGGGATAGGGCATTAAGAAGGAAAAA
>NW_006927771.1:6171-7302 GCF_000298275.1 Orycteropus afer afer | reverse complement strand
CGCCATCTTGCCCCGCCTCCCTGATTGGAAGCTTTTAAGATCCCAGTCACTGTCTGCTAAAGCAGGATGTGGAACAAGGTTTCTGTGTATTATGTTATGCCAATTGAGCTTGATGTCCCCTGTGACTATGGTCCCAAGCCCATAGGTCCAACTATTCACTCAATCTGGGGAGCTGGCTGTGACCAAGAAGTGACCACAACTTCACCCCTGCCAGCTCTGCTATATAACTGGGAATTCTTTCAGAACATACAAATACACTTATAGGATCATTGTCTGCCAACCTTATACATGGTCACAGACACACTCCCCCCTGCATAGACATACCTAATAGTTCAGCTTGTCCACTCATCTATCCACCTATATTATCAATGTTTGCCTTCACTGTCAACACAGTACTGTATGTGCAAATGGGTTCATCTTTGTTGTCCCTAACTCTCATGAACTTGTCCATGTCTTCCTCTAGTGCTGGGGCAAGATGGTATCTCATTGTTGTTTTGATTTGCCTCTTTCTAATGGCTAAAAATTGTGAGCATTTCTTCATATGTTTGTTGGCTGCCTGAATATCCTCGTTGGTAAAGTGTCTATTCATGTCTTCTGCCTATTTTCTACTTAGATTATTTGTCTTTTTGTTGTTAAGGTGTTAGTGTTTTCTATCAATTCTAGACACAAGTCCCTTGTCAGATATGTCATTGGTGATTTTTTTTCCCCCAATCTGTAGGTTAACTTTTGACTCTTTTGGAGAAATCTTTGGAAGCACAAAAAAATTGATTTTTATAAGGTCCCATTCATCTAGTGTATCTTCTGCTATTTGTGCATTTTGGGTTATGCTTGACAGTCTGTTTATGTCATAAATTAGTGTTCCTAAATTGGTGCCTGGGAGCTCTAGTAGCATAGTGCTTAAGGCACTTGACTGCTAACCAGAACGCTGGAGGTTCAAACCCACCAGCAACTCCACAGAAGGGAGGTTGGTCAATGTACATCCAAGTGATAGTGCCTTGAAAACCCAAGGAGGGGTCGCTATGAGTTGGGTCCTGTGCCTAGTTTTTCCTTGAGGAACTTTATAGTTTTAGGTTTCACATTTAAGTCTTTGATCCATCTGGAGTTAGTTTTTGTGTATGGTATGAGGTACAG
>NW_006927771.1:4992-6071 GCF_000298275.1 Orycteropus afer afer | reverse complement strand
TTTCATTTTTCTGCAAATGGATATCCAATTTTGCCAGCACCTTTTATTAAACAATTTCTTCCCTATTTAATTGATTTCAGCCCTTTGTCAAAGATCAGCTGACCATAGGTCAATGTATCTACTTCTGTGTTCTCAATTCTATTCCACTATTCCACTATTCTATGTGCCTGTCATTGTACCAATACCAGGCAGTTTTGACTACTGTGGCTCTATAGCAGGTTTTAATATCTGGGAGTGTGAGACCTCATACTTTGCTCTTCTTCAGCAGTGCTTTGCTTATCTGAGGTCTCTTTCTTTCCCAAATAAAGTCAAAAAAAGATTGGTTTTTCCATATCCTTAAAGAATTTTAATGGGATCTGCATTGGGATTGCATTGAATGTATAGATAGCTTCACATAGAATTGACATTTTCACAATGTTCAATCTTCCTATCCATGAGCATGGTATATTCTTCCATGTATGTGGATTTCTTGTGATTTCTTGACATAGTCTTTTACAGTTTTCTTTGTACAGGTCTTTTGTATCCCTGGTAAGATTTATTCCCAAGTATTTTATTTTTTTGGTAGCTATTGTAAACTCAGAAGGAAGATTTGGCAATCTACTTCTGGAGTGAAACCCAAGGAGGGGTTGCTATGGGTCAGATCTGACTTGGAAGTGCACTTTTTTTTTTTTTTTAAATTGTAAATGATATTGATTTCCTCATTTCTTATTCAGCAATCTCTTTGCTGGTGTAGAGGAATTCAACTGATTTTTAGATGTTGATCTTGCATCCTGCCACTATGCTAAATCTCTCAATTTGTTCCAGTAGATTTTTTTACTGAGTCTTTTGGGATATAAGATCATATCATAAGCAAGTAGGGATAGTTTTACTTCTTCCTTACCAATTTGGATGCCTTTGATTCCCTTTCTTGTCTTATTACACTGACTAGGACTTCCAGGAAAATATTAATAGAAGTGGTGATAGATGCCATCCTTGTCTGGTTCTCATTTGCAAGGGGAATGCTTTCAGTCTTTCTCCATTGAGAATAATGTTGGCTGTTGGTTTTTCATGTTGTTGTTGTTGTTATGTGCCATCGAGCC
>NW_006927771.1:2454-3646 GCF_000298275.1 Orycteropus afer afer | reverse complement strand
TGGACTGCTAAAAGAACTAACAGATCTGTCCTGGAGGAAGTGCACCCAGAATGCTCCTTGGAGGCGAGAATGACCAGACTTCATCTCACCTACTTTGGTCATGTTGTCAGAAGGGACCATTCCCTGGAGAAGTGTGTCATGATTGGTAAGGTGGAGGGTCGAAAAAAGAGGAGAAGGCCTTCAATGAGATGGTTTGACATAGTGGCTGTGACAATGGGCTCAAGTTTAGGAAGGATCATGGATCTGGCATGAGATTGGGCGGTGTTTCATTCTGCTGTGCATGGGGTTGCTATGAGTCAGAAATGACTCGACGGCACCTAACAACAAAAACAACATTATGTTGAGAATTATCTCTTCTATTCCTATTTTGCAGAGTTTTTTTTTTTTTTTTAATCATGAATGTACGTTGAATTTTATCAAATGCCTTTTCTGCATTGATTGATATGATCATGTGCTTCACTTCCTTTGTTTTATTTATGTGCTGGGTTGTGTTTATGGTTTTCCTAATGTTGAACCATCTTTGCATACCTGAGATGAACCCCATGTGGTCATAAATGAATTATTTTTTTGATATGTATTGTTGGAGTCTGTTGGCTAGGATTTTGTTGAAGATTTTTGCATGTATATTCATGAGGGATATTGGTCTGTAGTTTTCCTTTTCAGTGATGTCTTTGCCTGGTTTTGGTATCAAGGTTATTCTTCCTTCATAAAATGAACTTGGGAGGATTCCATACTTTTCTATGCTTTGTTATACTTTGAGTGGGATTGCTGTCAGTTCTTCTCTGAATGTTTGGTAGAATTCTGCAGTCAAACTATCTGGGCCAGAACTTTGTTTTGTTGGTAATATTTTTATGACCTGTTCAATTTCTTCTTTTGTTATGGATCTCTTCAACTTTTCCATTTCAGTCTGTGTTACTTTAGATAAGTGGTTTGTTTCTAGAAATCTGTTCATTTCTTCCAGACTTTCAAATTTGTTGGAGTACAGTTCTTCATGTTGTTGTTGTTGTTGTAATGTGCCATCGAGTTGCACCTGACTCATAATGACCCCTCCTTGGGTTTCCAAGGCAGTGTCACTATGGAAGTAGATTGCCCAACCTTCCTTCCAAGAAGTGGCTGGTGGGTTTCTTCATAGTATCCTGATACTATATTTTTTTTTTATTTCAGTTGGTTCTGTTGTGATGTTACCCATTTC
>NW_006927771.1:0-1222 GCF_000298275.1 Orycteropus afer afer | reverse complement strand
TATATCTTTTTCCAACCTTTGATTTATATTCTGTTTTTTGTCTTTGTCTCTAAAGCGTGTCTCTTGTAGATAGCATATTGTTGGGTTATGTTTTTTTTCTTTAATCCAGTCTGCAATACTACATCTCTTGAGGGGTACATTTAATCCATTCACATTCAGTGTATTTCTTGACAAGTATGAATCAGTTGCTGTCATTTTGTTATGTGTTTTTTCATGGTGTTCCCGGTTCTTTCATTTCATATAATTTTCTGTGCTGAGCTCATTGTGTTTATGAATCATGTTATCATTTCCTTTGTTGCTATTGCTTTAGTATTTGCTAAATACTTGTGCTTGTCCTCCTTGTCATTGTGATGTGAATGTCCATCATTTTCTTTTGAGGTTACCTTTTGATTTATAATTTTCTCCTGAGTTTAGAACAGCTCATTCTATCTTGCAACTCTATTGACTTCCTCATCATTTAGAAGTTCATTCACATGAGACAGAAATATCTTTACTCCTTTGGTCCATTCAGAAAGATCTATTCACATACCTGTTCATCATACATCCTTGCCACCAATTTTCCACTCAGGCTCCTTCCATGTTCCAGACCATCCACCTAAGCTGACATACAAACTTAACTACCACAATCTCTTTAAAATCCTAAAAAGCACAAATGTCACTTTTATGAATAAAGTGCACCTGATCCAAGTCATGATATTTTCAATCACCTCATATGCATGCAACATCTGGAAATTGGGAAAAGAAGACTGAGGAAAAATTGACATATTCAAATTGTGGTGGCGGTGAAGAATACTGACTATACTATTGACTGCCAGAAAAGTAAATAAATCAGTGTTAGAAGAAGTATAGCCATAATATTTCTTTCAAGCAAAGAGAACAAGACTTACTTTGGACATTAGTAGGGACTACTCACTGGAGAAGGAAATCATCCTTTGCAAAAAAGAAGATCATTGAAAAAGAGAGACTCCCTCAGTGATATGGTTTGACACAGTGACTATGGAAATGGGCCCAAATATAGCAACAACTCTGAGGATAGATAGCACAGGATTGGGCAACATTTTGCTGTTTTGTATATAAAGTTGCTATGAGGCAGAGTCAACTCAATGACATCTAATAACAATAGAGGTAATAGAGATTGTCATAAGTCCTTAAGCACAATATTATAAAAGTGGGCAATATAAGGTATTCTGTATATTCTACTATGAAAAAAGAAATTAAGGTT
>NW_006927770.1:6085-6688 GCF_000298275.1 Orycteropus afer afer | reverse complement strand
TGTACCATTTTACATTCCCACCAGCAATGTATGATGTAGTGTCACACTGCATCTTCACCACATGTATAGTATTCCTATCAGCTGTCAAAAGGGAAGTTATAGGTGTTGAAGACATCAACCTATAATTTTGGATTTGATTATTTCTCCTTTCAGTTCCATCTGTGTTTGCTTCATGTATTTTCACATACTGTGTTTTGGTGCACACATATTTTGAATTGCTATGTTTTCCCAGTGCATTGATACTTTTATTATTATGTAATGTCTTTCTTTGTTTCTAGTAATATTCTTTGCTCTGAGGTCTAATTTTCCATTATTAATAAAGCCATTGCTTGTTCAGAGCTACTGATATTCTGTTGTTAGGTTGTATTTTTTTTCCTGGTATGTTTGATAAGAGAAGGATGGGTTGTTAGTCTACTTCATCCCATGTCCTATGGCCAAAAGGAGAAAAGCTGTTCTTGTCTGTGCCTGTTGGTAGCTCTGGGTTGGAGGTTTCTGAAATATACTATCTGGGATAAATGAAACAAAAACTTGTAACTACTATACAGAAGAATAAAGAAGAACATAGAAGATCTGGAAAAAAATAGAACTATACATATATTACAT
>NW_006927770.1:1843-5885 GCF_000298275.1 Orycteropus afer afer | reverse complement strand
ACCCAACAACAGCAGAACATTCATGATTTTAAAGTGATTTTGAAATATACATTATTATAGACAATATCCTTGGCCATAAACAAACACTAACAAATTTAAAAAAAGAATTGAAATTAGACAGAGTGTGTTCTCAGACCACAGTGGAATCAAACTAGCAATCAAATTTAAAAGGGAAGAAAGAAAGAAAAATCTCCTAGTACTTGAATATTACACACTGCTAAATAATCCACAGATCCAAGGGGAAGTATAAAAAGAAATTTAAAAAATACACAACTGAATCAAAATGAAAAGACACATATAAAAACATGTGAGACAGAGCTTAACCAGTATTGAGAAAGAAATTTACAACACCCAATACATTATACAATACAGTATTCTTAGGCTGTTTACTTCTTTTTCCACCTTAGAATCTTACTTGTTAAGACTTAGAGTCTTACAAGTCTTACTTGTTTTTGTTTTATGTCTAGGGTATTTTAACTGAAAGATAGACAGTCTAAGATGAATTTGGCTACTCCACCTTAGCAGAATCTGAAGTGCTTCCATAATGTTTTTAAAACTTAAATTGGATAATCCACTCCCATAAGGCATTTGACTGCTAATCAGAAGGCTGACAGTTCAAACCCACCAGCCACTCTGCAGAAGGAAGATGAGATGATCTACTTTCATAAAGAATTTGGTAACTCAATATGGATACTGAACCTGAATATATGAAATAGGAAATACAGTCTGTGGTGCAGTGCATTACTTGGTATGGTTTTTCTTGCCATAGTCTTTGGAACTCTCACCAGATTACTGGGTGGGACCATGCAAATAAGGTGTGTAGAACTCTGATGTTGAATTGGTTCATTTTTTCATTCTCCCAGGCTTAATGTGAGCCTTCCTAGGGGCAGAGAGGGGTATCTCACTGCCATCAAGAGAGAAGAGCTGGAGTTGGAGTGAAGCATGTCCTTGCACATGAGATCCCTGTACCAGACCTCCTTAGCAGAGATGCCTTAGCATAGATGTTCAGACAGAGATGCCTGGCAGAGAGACAGTGGCAGTGGAACCAAGAGGCACAAGACTGAGTAGCAGACTTACCAGCCCACAGAGTGAGAAAGCTGAGTGCCCTTGGGCAGGAGCCCTGCTGGAGGAATGGGGTACATATAGGTGTACATATCAGCAGAGCTAAAAGAGTTTTATAACACTTGCCAAAGCAGGGAAAAGGCCAGGCCTAGAGGCCATGGGCTAGAGAGGCATGCCTAAGGGAGTAACAGAGGGAAGAGTCTCCTGACCAAAGAATTGTATCCTGAGCATGTTCCTGAACCTGAATTGTAACTTCTTACTTCCCTAATAAACCCCATAATTGTGTGTATTTTTTGTAAGTTCTGTGTGGCCATTGAAAGGAATTATCAAACCCAGCAGAAAAGAAGAGAATGAATTGGGAGGGACGGTTGGTGTATATATATATACATACACACACACACACACATATACAATTCTTCTTTTGCTGTTTTCTTTAGTAACACTGTTCAATAATGTAGCATATCTTACAATTTCACTGAAATATAATGGACCATTAAAAACATTTCCTTGTGTTATTTAAGTTCTTGACATGAACCAAAATTATCTATCGTTGAAGTGATAATTTAGTTTCAAGTAAAGTTTTATACAAGCCCATGTTGTAGAGTATCAATTGATCCAATAAATCTGAACTTTTAAGAATCTCAGTTCTGAAGACTTCCAGTAAGATTGTAGAATAGGCAGACAAGCTACACAGATACTCTTGAACAAAGGAAAGAGAAACCAATTGACAGGGATACAGAAGATAATCATGGATCCCTGAGCTGTGAAAGGAAGTATACAGAATGGATTAGCAACCAACAAGTGGAAAAACCTGAATGAAATCAATGAGTACAGAGATGGAGAGAGCTGCAGACTATCAGCTACTCTGATGGCACCAATAGCCTGAATATTTCCAAGTACTGTTGGACCTGAGAATTGACCTAAAGATCAGACCTGGTGGCCAATGGCTAGAGTGATGACCACACTGATGGCTTATGACTAGGAAGGGAAAAAGCAAGGATGTAGAAAACCTGAGCTGTGGACTTTTGTCTGTCTGGAGGGCACATCCATTTTGATTGCTTACAAGTGGCAGCCAATTTGGATATTTAAAGTGACCGAGAACATAGCCATTTTGAATGTTTACAAGCAGTGGGCATCTTGGATATTTAAAGTGACATAGGGAACAGCCATTTTGAATGTTTATAATCAGTGGTCATTTTAGATATTTAAAATGACAGCATTCTCATTTAGATCCCAAGGACCTAAGAATAGGCTCCACTTGCCAAGGATGACAGAGACATGTGGGAGGCTGACAATGAGAAAGGACACAGGTTGTGAGTGTATAAGTGCTGCCAACTAGTGAATAGAGAAGCACAGTGCCCAGCTTATGTAGATAGCATCCAAAAAAAAGAAAACAAAAATTGTGGGCAAGTCACTCCAATATACAATCACCAATTAAACATAAATACAAAAATATCACAATGCCTCAGAGACAAGAGAGCATCACAGTACACACAAAGAAGCAAGATAAAGCAGGAGAAACAAGGGACCAGCATACAGACCCAAAACACATCTCTGAGGAAGAAGCAGTATTGGAACTCCTGGATAAGGAATTCGAAAGAATTATACTTAATTACCTTCAACAGATTGAGAGACAGATCAAGGAAAACACTGACAAAATTGAGGAAAACCCTAAAACAATTTTTGAAAGACAATACAAGAACAAAATGACAAAATAAATGAAAAATTAGAAATTATATAAAATCTACAGATAGAAACACAGAACATTAATACTAAATTTTCAGAAAAAAATAGCACATTGAGTTGGCAAAGGAGTAGGATTGAATCAATGGAAGAAAGAATTAGTGATATTGAAGACAAATACCTCAATACTTCTTTGGAAAGTATCAATCAGAAAAAAAGATCAAAACAAAATGAAGGAAACCTAAGGATCATGTAGGATACCATCAAAAGTAATAACCTACATGTAATTGGAATTCCAGAAGAGGAAGAGACAAATAAAACCACAGAGAAAATTTTCGAAAATTTGTTGGAAAAGAATTTCCTTGGTATGATGAAAGATGAGAATATATCCATTCAAGAAGTCCAACAAACCCCAAAATGGATAGACCCCAAAAGAAAACCACCAAGACATATCATCATCAAATTCACCAAAAAACAAAGACAAAGAAAGAATCCTGAAAGCAGCATGGGAAAAACAAAAAGTTACCTACAAGGTGCAACCATTAAGACTAAGTTTGGATTTCTCAGCAGAAACCATGCAGATGAGAAGAAAATGGGATGGTATGTATAAAACCCTGAAAGAGAAAAAATTTCCAACCAAGGACCCTCAAATTTGATGGTGAAATTAGAACATTTCCAGATAAACAGAAATTAAGGAAATTTGTTGAAACCAGACCAACTTTACAAGAGATGATAAGGGAGATCGTTGGACAGAGAACCAACAATAACAAACAACAACTGACCCTTAACACACATGATGACATAACCAACCCACTTATGGAAACATCCAAAGTAAATAAGCCTACAAGACTGTAAACAGGGAACCAGAGACATCAATTAACAAGCATATCGAGATAAAAAACACAAACTCTCTAAGTATGTTACTGAGAATATTGGCAAATGAGGGAGCTCCTACTTTTAACCTTGATTTTTGGACCAAGGTTTTCTACCTATTCTCCAAGAGCATCACAAAATTATATTTAATTTACAATTTTTGTGCATCCTGGAGGATAGAGTCTTATCTTTACAGAGTATATTCTCCAAGCTAGTATCTCAACTGTGCCTTCAACAGAACATTTTATTATTCTTATGGGGCTAGCAACTGTTGGCTTGTGCTCTATGTGTTAATGGTCAGTTTTTGTTTGCCGTTGTTGGTTCTCTGTCCAAAGGACTCCCTTTAGCATCTCTTGTATTTGATTTGATTTCTGCCTATCTGGAAATATCCTAATTTTACCATCATATTTGAGAGACAATTTTG
>NW_006927770.1:0-1298 GCF_000298275.1 Orycteropus afer afer | reverse complement strand
ATAGGTGTGTGTTCAATTCCAGACCTGAAGGACAGCTAGGGGCCATAGTCTCAGTGGTTCCAGCAGGCTCCATCGGGCCAGTAAACCTGTTCCCCACTTTTTTTTTTTTCAAAATGTTTTTTAATTTTGTTCCACATTGCTCCCCCTGTCTATCCAGGATCTCCTACAAAGATCCTCTTCCAAGTGGTTGACAGTAATAGCTGAGCACATCTATTTCTTCTGGTCTCATAGTCGTGTAGGCTGCAGATAGGATGGTGTACCAGTCGCTAGGACTGATTGTTTCCATGAATTTTTGGTTTTCTTCATTCTTCTTGGCCCTGTACGAGGAGAGACCCAGCGTTGCTTCTAGATGGCAGCTTGCAAGCTTTTAAATCTCAGTTTCTACTAGCCACAGTAGAAGGTGGAACAATGATTTGTGTAGTATGTTATGCCAATTGAGCTTGATGTCTTCTGAGACTATGGTCCCGAGCCCACAGGTTCAACTATTCGGTCCCTCTGGGTTCCTGTCAGTGGCCAAGCAGTGACTACAACCTTGCCCCTTGTCAGTCCGATTATACACCTGGGAATTCAGATCATGCACATAAAGTTATTGAACCACTGTCTGCCAACCCTATACATGTTCTTGGGTGCACTCTCCACTTCATATACATACCTAACATTTCAGCCTGTCCACCCATCTATCCACCCATATACCTGTGTTTGCGTTCATTGAGCATGTCGTATTATATGTGCCAAAGTGTTCATCTTTGTTGTCTGTACTTCCCCCGTAGCTCTCTATGCCTTTCTCTTCCTCAACGTCACTGTATTGATCACTCACATTTGGTACATTGCCTTTCTCTTCACCCAAATCAAAACTTATCTCTATCTATCTGATAGTATTCCCTCCCCTCCCCTCCCACCCCTGGTAACAAACAAAGAAAATGACCTTCCATAGATAAGCGTTTCCTTCACTATTACAATAATGGATCAATACAATATTTCTCCTTTTGTGACTGACTTATTTCACTCAGCATAATGTCCTCCGAGTTCATCCACATTATGTGGTGTTTTGTAGATTCTACATTATTCTTTAGGGTTGCATAGTATTCCATTGTGTGTATGTACCATAATTTCATATGCATTCCTCAGCTGATGGGCACCCAGGTTGTTTCTATCTTTTGGCTATTGTAAATAGTGCTGCGATGAACATGGGTGTGAAAATGTCTGTTCTTGTCATGACTCTGACTTCTTTAGGATATACACCTAGTAATGGAATGGCTGGGTCAAATGGTATTTCTACTTCCAACTTTTGAAGGAGT
>NW_006927769.1:0-4368 GCF_000298275.1 Orycteropus afer afer | reverse complement strand
AAAAAAAACACCCAATACGATTGAGTCAATTCCAACTCTTAGTGACCTTATAGGACAGAGTAGAACTGCTCCATAGCATTTCCAAGGCTGTAAGTCTTTACGGAAACAGACTGCTTTACCTTTCTCCCACGGAGTGGCTGTTTGTTGTGTTTGAACAACTGACATTTTTGGTTAGAAATTGAATGCTTTAACCACCATGTGAAATGCATATTAAAACCACAGTGAGATACCACTACATACTTATTAAAATATATGTAATCAGAGAGACTGAGAATGCTGAGTGTTATGAGGCTGCAGAAAAACTGTAACACCCATGCATTTCTTAGAAACCAAAAAAAACCCAACAAACCCACTTCCACTGAATCGAATCTGACATGGTGACCCCGACTGGGTTTCCATAGTTGTAAATCTTTATGGAAGTTGATTGCTTCATCTTGCTCTTGCGGAACACCTGGTGGGTTTGAACTGCTAACCTTTTGGTTAGCAGCCTAAATTTCCTTATAGAAATGGAAAATTATATAGCTACTTAAAACTGCCTGGAACCCCTGAGACTATGGCCCCTAGCTGCCCCTTAGGTCTGGAATTCAACCCACTTCTGTGGCTTCCAGATGAACCAAAGACAGGCATGTGAGGTTAGCATTTACATTAGATATACTCCTTGGAGAGGTCAGTCATGGGAGAATAAAAGGGCTGTGTATGCACAAGGGGACAGCTTGGGGGGGGGGAGCGGGAATGCATGGGAGGGAAGGAGATAGGGAGGAGGTGGCTATAAGGAGGAAGTGGGAGGAGAGCTATTGCATTGCGGGAGATTGCAGTCAATGTCATGAGACAAAGTATATGTGAACTGCTGTATGGAAGATGAATTTGCTCTGTAAACTTTCCTCCAAATCACTATAAAATTAAAAACAAAAACAAACAAACAAAAAAAAACTGCCTTGCAGTTTTCTAAAATTTTGGAAACGTATAGTTACCATAAGACTCACCAGTTGCTCTCCTAGGTATCTACTCAAGAGAAATGAAAACACACTCCCACACAAGCACATGTACCCAAATGTTCATGTTTTTATTATTATTATTTCATTTTATTGTGATTTGGGTGAAAGTTTACAAAGCAAATTCATTTTCTCCTGTACCTATGCCCCTCTGAGTGGTTGACAGTGGTAGCCAGGCACCATCTGCTTCTTCTGGTTTCATGGCTATATAGCCTGAGTATTCCATGGCCTACCAGTCCCTTGGACTAACTGTTTCCATGCTTTGGTTTCCTTCATTCTTCTTTGCTCTGGATGAGGAGAGATCCATTGTTGCATCTAGATGGCTGCTTGGAAGCTTTTAAAATTCCACTCGCTACTCACCAAAGTAGGATGTAGAACAATGTTTATGTGTAGTATGCTATTCCAATTGAGCTTGATGTCCCCCTGTGACCATGGTCCTGAGCCCACAGGTCCAGCTACTTGCTCCCTCCAGGTAGCTGGCTGTGGTCAAGAAGCCACCACAACCTTGTCCCTTGTCAGCTCTGCTGTACACCTGGAGATTCTTGTAGCACATACAAATATCCATGTAGAGACATTGTCTGCTAACCTGATACATGGTCATGGGAACACTTCCCCCTGCCTAAGACATACTTGATCATTCAGCCTGTCTAGCCATCTATCCACCTGTAGATCAATGCTTGGCATCACTGACAATGCAGTACTGTGCATGCAAAAGAGTTAATTTTTGTTGTCTGTACCTCCCACGTACCTCTCTATGTCTTCCTCTTCCTCAGTGCCACTGTGTTGATCACTCACATTTGGTACATTGCCCTTCCCTTCACCCAAATCAATCTCTACCAATTTAGCAGTGTTCCCTCCCCTCCTCCCCTGGTAACCAACAAAGAAAATTTCCTTCCATATGTAAACCTTTCCTTGACTTTTTACAATAATGGACTAATACAGTATTTGTCCTGTAATTGACTTATTTCACTCAGCATAATGTCCTCCAAGTTCATCCACGTTATGCGGTGTCTTATAGATTTTACATTATTCTTTAGTGTTGCATAGTATTCCATTGTGTGTAGTATGTACCATAGTTGGTTATCCAATCTTCTGTTGATGGCCACCTAGGTTATTTCCATCCTTTTGCTATTGTAAATAGTGCTGCAATAAACATGGGTGTGCTCTCACTTCTTTAGGATATATATCTAGTAAAGGGATTGCCAGATCAAATGATATTTCTAATTCCAACTTTTTTAAGGAATCACCATACTTCTTTCTCAGTGGTTGTGCCATTTTACAGTCCCACCAGCAGTGTATGAGAGTGAAAATCTCTCCACATCCTCGCCAGCATTTGTTATTTTCTGTCTTGTTGATCTTTGCTACTAGTGCTGGGGCAAGATGATATCTCATTTTGATTTGCATCTCTCTAATGGCTAATGATCGTGAGCATTTCTTCATATGTTTGTTGGCCACCTGAATATCCTCTTTGGTGAAGTGTCTATTCGTGTCTTCTGCCCATTTTTAATTGGATTTTTTGTCTTTTTGTTGTTGAGGTGTTGGAATTTTTAAAATAAATCTTAGAGATAAGTCCCTTGTCAGATATGTCATTGCTAAGTATTTCATCCCAATCTCTAGGTTCTCTTTTGACTCTTTTGGAAAGTCTTTGGGAGCACATAAAAATTTAATTTTTAGAAGGTTGCATTGATCTAGTTTCTCTTCTGCTGTTTGTACATTTTGGGATATGCTTGACAGTCTATTTATGCAATATATTAGGGCCCCTAAATTTGCCCCTGTTTTTTCCTTGAGGAACTTTATAGTTTCAGATTTCACATTTAAGTCTTTGATCCATCTGGATTTAGTATTTGTGTATGGTGTGAGGTACAGATCTTGTTTCATTTTTCTGCAAATGGATCTCCAGTTTTGCCAGCACCATTTATTAAAGAGACCTTCTCTTCCCCATTTAATGGATTTGGGGCCTTTGTCAAAGATCAGCTGACTATAGGTCGATGGATCTATGTCTGTGTTCTCAATTCTATTCCATTGGTCTATGAGTGTTTCCATATCCTTAAAGAATGTTGATGGGATTTGGATTGAGATTGCGTTGAATGTGTAGACTACTTTGGGTAGTACTGACATGTTCACAATGTTCAATCTTCCTATCCACAAACATGGTATGTTCTTCCATTTATGTAGGTCCCTTATAGTTCCTTGCTGTTTTGTAGTTTTCTTTGTACAGGTTTTTGTGTCTTTGGTAAGATTTATTCCCAAATATTTTATCTTTTTTGTAGCTATTGTAAATGGGATTGATTTCTTTATTTCATTTTCAGTAATCCCTTTGCTGGTGTAGAAGAATCCAACTGATTTTGGGATGTTGATCTTGTATCCTGCCATGATACTAAATCTCTCATTTAGTTCCAGTAGATTTTTGACTGATTCTCTTGGGATTTCTATGTACAGGATCAGATCATCAGCAAACAGTGATGATTTGACTCCTTCCCCACTATATGGATGCCTTTAATTTCCCTTTCTTTCCTTATTGTCCTGGCTAGACTTTAAGTACAATGTTGAATAGAAATGATGATAAAGGGTATCCTTGTCCGGTTCCCATTCACAAGGGGAATTGTTTCAGTCTCCCTCTATTGAGAATAATGTTGCTTTTGCATATGAGCCCTTTATTTTGTTGAGCAATTTCCCTTCTATTCCTGTATTTCTGAGAATTTTTATCAGGAACGGGTGTTGGATTTTATCAAATGCCTTTTCTGCATCAATTGATATGATCATGTGGTTCTTCTTTGTTTTATGTATATCGTGGATGATGTTGATTGTTTTTCCAATGTTGAACCATTCTTGCATACCTAGTATGAACCCCGCTTGGTCACAATGTATTACTTTTTGGATATGTTGTTGGGATCTATTGGCTAGGATTTTGTTGAAGATTTTTGCATCTATATTTATGAGGGTATTGGTGTGTAGTTTTCCTTTTGAGTGATGTCTTTGCCTGGTTTTGGTGTCAAGGTTATGCTTGCTTCATAAAATGAATTTGGGAGGATTCCATCCTTTTCTGTATTCTGGAATAGTTTGAGTAGGATTGGTGTCAATTCTTCTCTGAATGCTTGGTAGAGTTCTCCAGTGAAACTGTCTGGGCCAGTGCTTTTTTGTTGTTGTTGTTGGTAATATTTTATGACCTGTTTGATTTCTTCTTTTGTTAGAGGTCTGTTCAAAATTTCCACCCTAGTCTGTGTTACTTTAGGTAAAAAGTATGTTTCTAGAAATATGTCCATTTCTTCTAGATTTTCAAATTTATTAGAGTACACTTCTTAATAGTATCCTGATATTATCCTTTTAATTTCTGTTGGTTATGTTGTGACACAGGAGCTCTGGTAGCATAGTACCT
>NW_006927768.1:3784-7790 GCF_000298275.1 Orycteropus afer afer | reverse complement strand
GAAGAATGCTGAAAGTACCATGGACTGCTAAAAGAACTAACAGATCTGTCCCAGAGGAAGTGCAGTCAAAATTCTCCTTGGAAGCGAGAATGGTCAGACTTTGTCTCCCCTACTTTGGTCATGTTGTAAGAAGGGACCATTCCCTGGAGAAGGATGTCATGCTTGGTAGGGTGGAGCGTCAACAAAAGAGGGGAAGGCCTTCAAAGAGATGGATTGACATGGTGGCTGCGATGATGAGCTCAAATATAGGAGGGATCGTGGAGCTGATGCGGGATTGGGCAGTGTTTCGTTCTGCTGTGCATGGGGTTGCTATGAGTCAGAAATGACTCAACAGCACCTAACAACAACAACAACACTAAGGCAGTGTTTGGGGAAATGTCTAACACTAAATGCCTACATTAGAGAAAAAGAAGCATCTCAAATCAAATGATCCCAGCTTCCATTTTAAGAAAATAAAGGAAAATGAAAGCTAGCAGAAAATAGGAAGTAAAAAATCAGAGCAGAAATCAATGATGTAGAAAATAGAAAAATAGAGTAAATCAATGTAACCAAAAGTTGGAAATTTTCCTTAAAAAAAGCACCAAGCCCAGATGGTGAATTCTACTAAATATTAAAGGAAGAAATAACACCAGTTCTAAACATACTCTTCCAGAAAACTGAAGAAGACAAAATGCTTTCTCACTTATCCTATTATGCCAGCATTATCCTGATACCAAAACCAAAGACTAGGAAAACTGTAGACCAATATCCCTTAAGAACAGATTCAAATCTTCTAAACAAAATTTTAGGAAATAAAATCCAATATATAAAAATGACAATATATCATGACAAATCTGGAATAGAAAAAGGATAATACATAATAACTAGGGTTTATTTGAAGCATACATAGTCAGTTTAACACTTGCAAAGCATTCAATGAAACTCATCACAAAATTTTAAAAAAACAAAGCAATATGATTCAATATAATTATCTCAATAGATGTAAAAAAAAAAACTAACAAAATCAAACTTTTATTTTTGAACAAAACTCAGTAAGCTAGGAATTAGAAGGAAACTTCTTCAACCTGTGCGTTTTGGTTGCCTCTAGTGGGAGCTCTGGTGGCATAATGCCTAAGGTACTTGACTACTAACCAGAAGGCTGGCAGTTCAAACCCACCAGCCACTCCTTGGAAGGAATGTTGGGCAATCTACTTCCGTAGTGATACCACCTTGGAAACCCAAGGAGGGGTCGCTATGAGTTGAGTCCAACTCCACAGCTGTGAGTTTGTTTGTTGTTTGAGTGCTGCTCCAACAGAAACATACCACAAATGGGAATAACTCAAACAAACAGGAGTTTATTCGTTTACTGTTTGGGAGGCTAGAAATCCAACTTCAAAGTATCAAACTCTAGGGGATGGGTGAAAGCCCCTTGACCATGGGCTTCAGCCACTTGCTCCTGGCCCACTGAAGCTAGAGGCATCTCTTCACTCAGGCAGCTACTGGCTGCTGAAGCTGACAAACTTAAGGTCAACAAGTGAAAAGACACAGTCCTGATATTACCAAAATACACGTCAGGCCATTGATTCAAGTCCTCGGAAAGTCCCATGATCAATAGAGCATGGCAGACTGCTAAACAATGACTTGGCTACATGCAGGGTTCAAGCATGCCATAAGCTGGAGACCTTCGGCAAAGTTGCTTCTTATATACTGGAAGCAGCCCACATCTCTAAAGCAGCTACTTAGCTGCTTCAGTAGATGCCACCAGAGTTAATTACCAATCTCACCTTGAGGAATAACTACTTCCAGCTGCCAAGCAACTCAACCAGGCTTAGCCAAGTTGACATACAACCTTAACTACCACACTGCTAACAATCATGTACAGAAAACTCACAATTATAATTAATATCATAATTAATATGGTAAAAGACTGACTTGCTCCTAATATCAAGAACAAGATAAGGATGTCAATTTTCACTGTTTGTATTCAACACTGTACTAGAAGTTCCTTGAAGAAACTCTAGCAAAAAAAAGAAAAAAGAACAGGAATGAAAGAAAAGGAAAAAGGAAAAAAGGACATCCAGATTGGAAAGAAGCATAACTACATTTATTTGCTTATGACATGATCATCTATGTAGAAAATCTGATACAACCTACAAAAAACAAAAAAGCTACTAGAACTAATAAGTGAGATTATCGAGATTGGGAAATACAAGATAAATATTTTAAAAATCAATATTATTTCTCTAGATTTTCAATGAGCCATCAGAAATAGAAATTTTTAAAAATATGGTAGTATCAAAAAATATGAAATACTTTGGGATAAATTTTACAAACAATGTGTAAGGCCTGTTGTGTTAGACTGGGCTCTCCAGAGAAACAAAACCAGTAAAGCTTATATATATATATGTATATATATATATATATAGAGAGAGAGAGAGAGAGAGAGAGAGAGAGAAATTTATCTTAGGAAAATCGCTCACACACTTATAGAAGCTGGCAAGTCCAAAGTTCCTGGATCAAACGTCAAGCTGGAGGCTTTTTCATGTCAAGCTGAAGGGTTTTCCCAACTCTTGCAACTGCAGGGGCTGAGCAACTCAAGGCTGACAGGCAGTACACTGGCTGTTGAGTCCAATGAATGACAAATCCAAGATCTCCTGGCCGAATGGTGGGCTGTTCACTCACGGACAGTTGTAGGCAGCACAACAGAATCCCGATCCACAGAAGAATGTCTCTTTTCCCAGGATGTCCTTGGATATACTGGAAGCAGGCCACACTCCTAGGGAAACACCCTTTCAATAGATTGCCTGCTCAAACATAATCGTCTGATCCCATCATGGGAATAACCACATCACAACAGCTTAAACGACACAGAATTGTGGTCCAGCCAAATTGACACACAGCTCCAACTATCACAGTCCACCCCTTGTCAACTTGGCAGTTCTACACATCTTCTTAACCATATATAATCTCTAAATAAGGACAATTATAAAGTCATATTTGCACCTAACATGATATGCTAACACAAATACAACCAAAATGCATTAACCTTATTTACATTTCACAGTTCATAACAGAAGGAAACAAAAATATTTGATGCACATATGCAATGAAGAAATATAACAATCACAGTCCTCATTTCTGTAGCTGGTCATGTGGTCGTAGCTAATATTCAGAAGTACCTTCTTCCACCACCCATTCTGTATTTCCCTTGCGCTCAGTAAGCACCTCAGCTGGTCATGGTTCTTTGCCTGGTGGGGTGACCCAAACCTTCATTCCTGAATGGTCTGGGCCATTTGCAGTCATATCAGAATTGGGTTGCTGTAATTTTCCATTGACTTTAATCACAGGGCATGGTAGTACTAAGAGAAGTCCTACAGAATCTCCTATATTCCAGACATATTCTTCTCTACCTCCATTATGTAAAGCCAATCCAATTTCCCTTTGGTAATCAGGATCTATTACACTAGATAGTACAGTAATGCCCTTCTTTGTCTGTTGAACCAGAGGCATGAGGAAACCAAAATAGCCGGGTGGCATTCTTAATTTCCAGTTCAATGCAATCAGTATTGTGTCTCCAGGTGGAAGGGTTCCTCCCTTTGGGACTAAGATCTCCAGACCTGCAGAGCATAGGGTAGCAGGGACAGGAAGCAAAAACTTTTTGAGTGGGTCACTGGAGTAATAGTGAGTGGTACCACTCCTGTTTCCACCCCTTGGTTACTGGAACCTGAATCTTGGAACCATATATTGGACACTGTTTAAAGCATATATAGCCTCCTGGAGAACATTGCCCCACCCAAGATATTGCCACCTTACTGGTGTCGTATTTGTGTTTTTAAAAGGCCATTCCATCATTTTATCAAGCCAGCTGCTTCAAGATGATGGGAAACATGATAAGACCAGTGAATTCCATGAGCATAAGCCCATTGCCACATTTCATTTGCTGTGAAATGAGTCCCTTGATCTGAAGCAATGCTGTGTGGGATACCATGATGGTGGATAAGGCATTCTGTAAGTCCACGGATGGTAG
>NW_006927768.1:0-1479 GCF_000298275.1 Orycteropus afer afer | reverse complement strand
TCATGGTGACTTGGTGGCCCATGGTTAGGCATTCAGTCTCTACTAAAGCCCAGTAACAAGCCAAAAGCTGTTTCTCAAAAGGAGAGTAATTATCTGCAGAGGGTGGCAGGGTTTTGCTCCAAAACCCCAACAGTCTGTGTTGCGATTCACCAATAGGGACCTGCTAAATGCTCCAAAGAGCATCTCTATCTACTACAGACACTTCAAGCACCATTGGATCAGCTGGATCATATGGCCCAAGTGGCAGAGCAGCCTGCAAGACAGCCTGAACCTGTTGCAGAGCCTTCTGTTGTTCTGGGCCCCACTAAAAACTAGCAGCTTTCTGAGTCACTTGATAAATAGGCTGTGGCAACTCACCCAAATGAGGGATATGTTGCCTCCAAAATCCAAAGATACTCACCAGACATTGTGCCTACTTTTTAGTTGTGGGGGAAGCCAGATACAATAACTTATCCTTCACTTCAGTAGGAATATCTTGACATGCCCCACACCATTGGACCCCTAGAAATTTCACTGAGGTGGAAGGTGCCTGAATTTTTGTTGGGTTAATTTCCCAACCTCTAGTACACATATGCCTCACCAATAAGTCTAGAGTCATTGATACTTCTTCTTTATTAGGTCCAATCAGCATAATGTCATCAATATAATGGACCAGTGTGATGTCTTGTGGAAGTGAGAGGTAATCAAGATCCCTATGGACTAAATTATGACATAGTGCTGGGAAGTCGATATACCCCTGAGGAAGGACTGTAAAAGTATAATGTGGGCCTTGCCAGCTGAAGGCAAACTGCTTCTGATGGTCTTTTGAAATTAGTATAGAGAAAAAGGCATTGGCCAGATCAATAGCTGCATACCAAGTACCAGGACATATACTAATTTGCTCAAGCAATGAAACCACATCAGGAACAGCAGCTGCAGTTGGAGTCACCACCTGATTAAATTTATGATAATCTACTGTCATTCTCCAAGATCCATCTGTTTTTTGCACAGGCCAAATAGGTGAATTAAATGGGAATGTGGTGAGGATCACCACCCCTGCATCCTTCAAGTCCTTGATGGTAGCAGTAATCTCTGCAACCCCTCCAGGGATGTGGTACTGCTTTTAGTTTACATTTTTTAGGGAGAGGCAGTTCTAATGGCTTCCACTTGGCTTTTCCTACCATAATAGCCCTTGCTCCACATGTCAGGGAGCCAATGTGGGAATTCCACCAATTTCTGAGTATATCTATCCCAATTACGCATTCTGGCACTGGGGAAATACTATAGGATGGGTTTGGGGACCCTCTGGACCCACTGTGAGATGCACCTTACCTAAGACTCCATCAATAACTTGACCTCCATATGCCCCCACTCTGACTGGTGGGCCACAATAACACTTTGGGTCTCCTGGAATTAGTGTCAATTCAGAGCCAGTGTCCAATAATCCCTGAAAAGTCTGATTATTTCCTTTTCCCCAATGAATAGTCACTCTCATAAAAG
>NW_006927767.1:0-6634 GCF_000298275.1 Orycteropus afer afer | reverse complement strand
GTGCACAGTCCACGCAGTCCCTGGCTGGCAGTGATTTTTAGGTTATCCATCCTTTAACTCTTAATTTGTTTATATCTTTGTGTCTAAGGTGTGTTTCTTGTAGGCAGCATATCAATGGGTCTTCTTTTCTTATCCAGTCTGCAACTCTCTTTCTCTTGATAGGTGCATTTAGTCCATTCACATTGAGTGTAATTAGTGATAGATATGAGTTGATTGGTGTCATTCTATTGCAGTTTTTTGTCATGTCATTGGTGATTCCTTGGTCCATGTATATATCTGTGCTGAGTTCAGTTTGTTGGCTATTGCTTTCTCCCTCTTCTTCTTTATGGTCAGTTTTGTGTTTATTAAGCCCATATGTTTTCCTTCCTTCTGAATTTGCTTAGAAGTATTGTTACTCTTCTCTGTGGTTACCTTGAAGTATATTCTTGTCTCTACATTTTTAGAACCACGTGTGCTGCAGAGACATTGTTATGTTTTCCTCTCCATTTGAGGGTCTGTACCTAGAAGTATTATTCTCTCTGATAGGTTAATTGCTGTTGTAGTGTGCTGCTTGCATTCCTTGTTTTTAAGGTAGAATATTTTATGTTCTTATTATGAGTATCTACTTCTGATTTGGTTTTAGAGTTGATGTCACATATCCTGGTTTTGCTGATCTCTGTTGTGGGTTCTCTACTGGTAGGACTTCCTTAAGCATTTCTTGTAGGATTGTTCTGATTTTCACAAAGTCTCTTAATTCCTGTTTATCTGAGAATGTCTTGATTTTGCCCTCATATTTTATGGATAATTTGGGTGGATATAGGAATCTTTGTTGGAAGTTTTTTTCCTTTAGAGTTTTATATATGCCATCCCATTTCCTTCTTGCCTGCATGGTTTCTGCTGAGTAATTGGAGCTCAGCCTAACTGTTTGATTATTATAAGTAATATTTCTTTTTTCCCGGGCACATCTCAAAATTTTCTTTGTCTTTGGTTTTGGAAAGTTTGATTATAATATGCCTCGGTGTTTTTCTTTTGGGGTCTGTGTCGTGTGAACAAATATCTTTTCTTCCTTCATGATATGGGGGAAGTTTTCTGCTAACAGGTCTTACACAATTTTCTCGATGGTCTTTTTCTGGAATTCCAATGAGTCTTATATTGTTTTGTCTCATGTCATTGCATATAATTCTTAGGCTCTCTTCATTTCTCTTAAATCTTTGTTCTGATTTTTCTTCACACAGGCTAGTGTCCAGGGATTTGTCTTCTAGTTGGGATATGTGTTCTTCAGCCAGTTATAATCTGCTCTTTTGAGCTTCTACTGTGTTGTGTAGTTCTGTCATTTTGGTGCTCATGCTTTGCATTTCAGTAGACATTTTCTGCATTTCTAACTGCTGTTTTTGTATGAGTTCTAATTGTGCATTAATTTTAATATTCTGTTCTTCAATGATCTTCCTGAGTTCCTCCAGGGAACTGTCTGTGTTCTTGTTTCTGTTTGGGGTTTCCTTAGGCTTTTGTAAAGCTCTAATAACATATCTTCTAAATACCTTCTCAGATAATTCTATTTCCTCCTCTTCTTCCATGTATAGTGCCACCTTTGTTTGTGGTTTTGCTTCTAATGCCTTGTCCTATTTTGTTTTTTTGTTTGTTTGATTGATTTGTGGTTGCCTGATGTTTCCTAGACATTTTGAGGTTGTCTTTAACTGCTGGTTACATGTTGACTTGTTTTGTCTTGGTTTTATGGTTTAATATTTTGAAAAGGTGAAGCTGGTGTATTTTATTTTATTATTGATTCAGATATGCCAGGTCGCTCTGGTGTTTTCTTTGTGATGGTGGAATCACTTTGTGGAATGTGGATATGTGTTTCTGTTTGTCATAAAGAGGGTTTCGTGTTTGAACCGGGAGGTTTTATGGTAACTGGCTGAATAAGGTCTCTTCTATTGAATGAGTGAAGTTATTGGTAGAGAAGGTGGGAGCAGAAGAAGGAAATCTTGGTGTTGCTAGGGTCGGTTTCTAGGGCTTTGCGTGGGCTGTTATTGATGATGTACTATTATTTACAAGTCCATGGCTCAATTTCAGGAAAGATTCCTGTTGTTAGAGAGTTGCCACTTTCCACCAGGCTCAGGCACACTCAAAGACCCCACTTCTGAGGCCCCTCAGCACCAAAAAGCTGATCCAGGGCAAATTCCCAGGACCTCACTCAGCCCCAGATTCCTCTTTCTCCACTCTGTCTTCCCGCCGGGTGGCCCAATCCTCCCAGACCTCAAACGGCTTGGGGGTTTGTCCATGATACCGCCCACCTGCGTCGCCAATATTGCATGCAATTTCAGCCGCGCTGGAGTCGGAATAGTGTCTGCTAGTAATCTGTGGTCCTGATATCAGTTACAAAGACAAGTACAGACCTCTCAATGCCTCCCAAGCTGACCCAAGCCCACTCAGTGACCCGCTGAGAGGGGAGCGAGCTCACCCTCCTGAAGTACCAGTGAGCTCTCTGCTTGGGTTTCAGTAGTGCTGCATGCACCTGTTTGCACCTAGCTGACCCAAATTACTGATAAAATCAGGTGCTGAAGGTAGATCCTTGGGGTTTTTGCTGGTGTTTGTTGGTGTGGTAGCTGGTATGCTGATATAGTGTGTTTTTTTCCTTGGCTCATGGAGGTCTCAGGTGGCTGCCCAAGTCCACCAGTCAGTGACAGCCCCAGGGAAGTTTCCAAGGCCTCTCTCAGCTGCCCATCTGCCCTCTGCTGGGTAGAAGTTCCCTAAATTTTTCCCCTGTCCTTTTCCTCTAATTCCACTCTTCTGTGTTTGGTGCACTCTGACTCAGTGAGCTGTTCAGAGCACCAACATCCCTAATTCAAACTGCTGTACCTAGTTTTACAAGCACTAAGATGCTAGAGGCGTGGTGCTTACTGATGAGACTGCATTTTTAATTAACACAGAATTTTAAATATCAGATTCAATCACTCATGATTAGCTTGGGTATTGGAATCAATTAATGGGTTGGTTTTCCTTTCGAAGCCACTAAAATGCTGAGAGATCCACAGTGTATATCAAAACACCTATTTAAAAATATCTTACTCTTTCCAGTTTAATACTAAGTTACTATGTAAATAGCACTAAAAATTTAAATATATATCTTGAAGTTACTTTACAACTTAAATAATAACAAAGTTTGGGTTTTAGAAATCATACTTCTTACCAGATAATTGCTAAGGATTCTTGTTAGCCATGTGTAAATATTCAATTAAATTATCTGGAAGTTTGGCCCATACAGTGCCAAATATCTAGATACTTGGAAACATTGAGAAGGTTGAAAGAAAACCAAATAATGGAAAAACTGAATTGGGCATAATTGAACATGGTTGCAATTGGAAGAAAGCATAAAAATAGATGTAATCAAAATATTTTGAAGATTGTGGATACATATAATGATTCCAAATTAATTATCTTGTCAACAATAAAACAAGAACTTCCATGAAAAAATAAGTATGCAATATAATGATTTTTAATTAATAATGTGAGCATACTTCTTAGGAAGAAATAAATAATGTTCTATAAAAGTAATTGGATTGTCATGGAGATATGAGTTAACAAATGTAAGAATATTCCTAAAGTGCAAAATATCTTGACTCAATAATTTGTTTTTTTCCTACTTGTCAGATGTTTACTTTATTAACATTATAATTTCTTGTATTTATACAACACTAAAATACTTTTAAAACCAGTTCATGAAAGTTGCTAAACTTTTGAGCAGTGCTAAAATAAATATTGGTAAAAATCTCAAAACAGGTTGTTGGTCATGCCAGTAAAACCAAACTTAAGATTTCTTTATATGCATGAAGCATTAACAAATTTCCTCCATTTAAGAGAAAATGCACAAACAAGAGAACCTCTGCCTGCATGACCCTGAGACCAGAACTAGATGGTGTAGGGCTGCCACTTTCAACCATTAGGAAAGGGATCAAAATAGAAGATCTTCTGGAATGGGAGAAAAATGTGGAATAAAACTTAAAATCATAAAAAATAAAACACCAAGATTACTGCTCTGATAGGAGCTTTAGTGTTGTAGTGCCTAAGGCATCTGACTGCTAACCAGAAGGCTGGCGGTTCAAACCCACCAGCCACTCCTCGGAAGGAAGGTTGGGCAATCTACTTCCATAGTGATACCACCTCAGAAACCCAAGGAGGGGTGGCTATGAGTGGGATCCGACTCCATGGCAGTGCATTGCATTTTGTTGTTGCATAGAGATTGGTGAAAGCCCTGAGATGGTGGCCCTTAGTCACCCTTCGGGCCTCAAATTGAACTCACTCCCTCCCAAAGCTTCCAGCCAAATAATAAACAGGCCTATAAGGTGAATAATTTATACCAGGGAGGTATACTCCTTAGAAAAATCAGGCATGGGAGATCAGAAGGGCATCATTTGCACAGGGAGACAGCTCAGAGGACAGGAATACATAGGAAAGGACACAGGGAAAAGGTCACCAGAAGGAGGAAGTAGGAAGAGAGTTGTTACAATGTGAGGATTGCAGTCAATGTCAGGAAACAAAATGTGTAGAGATTGTTAAATAGAAAACAAATTTGTTCTGTAAACTTTCACCCAAATCACAATGAAAATAAATAAATAAAATGAAAAAAAGAGTAAAGTACACAGAAAAGAAAGTAGATCATGTGTTCTTATAGAAATTTTCTATAGGAAGTCTTCCTTTTAACATTTTCTCTCTCAAGAAATGTCCCATATTATCTTTTATCAGAGGGGCAAGGCCAGGGGGTGACTATGATATAGCTTTGAGAAGTCTAAATTATAAAGATAAAAGATCGCACTAGGTTCCCAAGTCTCCTAATCATCAAAATAACCTAATGCAGCTTTCCTTTTTTTTTTTTTCCCAAGATGTACAAGAGTTCCTCCCAATGGCACATGAAAAAATGTAATCAATGTCCCTGACCTATAAATGTGGAACTTATTATGTTGGTGAAATGTTTTGGTGTATGTTTTCATTACAATAAAAGTTAAGGGGAAAAAAAGAAAGAAAAGAAAAAAGAATTCCATTCAAGACATTCTGATTCAGCAGATTTTGGATATGGCTCAGGAAATCTCGTAATCAGACAGGTCAGGAAAGTCTATTAGCTTTGACTACCTTCAGAACAGGAGAGTAGTTAAGAAAGGTTGGCATATGTTTATAACAGGGAGCTGAAGTGGTTAAGATGTGATTTTCTGATCCATATTTTTGCTACGGAACAGACTATGAAAATTTATGATACAATCTGTGCAATGATTATTGCCACAACCATACAGAAAAAAAAGAAAAAAATAAACTTGTATTTCTTTTTATTTTTTCAATTGTGAATATGTCCTATCTCTCTCCCAGGAGCAAGTCCCAAAGGAGTTGTTCCACCTTCAGACTTATCCATCAAAGGAAAGATGTGAATGCTTGTCAATTTAGTACATTTCTGGATCAAATTTGGCATAATTAGAAGAAAATTCTCTGATCTGGATGATCAAAAAGATCTTCAGAGTGCACTCAATGCTCAAATATAAAACTGCATGAATAATCTTACATCTACTATTGATTTTACTCAACTTTATGTTTGACACATTGCTATTCTCAGATTAAAAGATAGATAAAGCTCTATTTTTGAATCTAGGTATTGACTCACCCCCAGGATCCAACAGCATCTTACAGGAAAAAAACTCCATCCTGTACCTTATCAGAACCTCTCCAGGAGCACCCAGCACATTTATAGCTAGGTGATTCTTAGTTCCCAGGCTTAGATTGTGCTGGGTAGTCAGTTTATTGATTAAACTCTGCTACACTATCCCAGATGAGCTATATAAATTCATTTCTTAACATATGAAGCAAAATGAGAGAGAAAGGACTCCCTGGTAAAAGCATCAAATGTAATCCTGGTACTATGTGATCGAGAAAACTGCTAACTTAATGACTGAAAAATACACATTGCATATGAAAATATTAAATTATTTAAATTGTCAAAATGAGTAGAGAAGGTCCAGGGCTGTGATTGGTGACTGTATGTGCATGTGTGTACTTGTGCACTTCATAAACCATGGAACATATTTACCATTTTTTAAAATTTTTATAAAATCACATGAGTCATGTCTTAGTTAAGAAAACATCCTCACTGCCATTGAGTCTATTACAACTCATAATAACCCTGTTGGACAGAGTAGAATTGCCCCATAGGGTTTCTAAGGCTGTAAATCTTTATAGTGGCAGACTGCTCATCTTTCTCCCACCAAAAGGCTGATGGGAAGAACCAAGTGCACTATACCACCAGAGCTCTTTTAAGAGAACACAAGTAAATACATGTTCTAAGAGAACATAAATAAATTTATTTTGGGGAATTTTTTTTTCTTTAATTTCCTAGAGGCTTGAGAAAATAAAGTAAATAAAATTGAATGATTGTCCTTAATTTCTATAGACTCAACTTAGAGCACTATAAATTCTATTGCCCAAGCCTTTATTTGTCTATGTACAAAGCATTAGCTACATAAATAAGTAATGCAAAACTTCTGCCCCCAAGAAGTTTGTAATTTATTAAAAGAAGAGGTATACCAGTATCTGACACACTTGGCTGTATGCTATAAAACACCTAAGGAGGTTTTAAAATTTTGAGGTTGTCTGGTTCTGATCCCAGAGGTTTTGAGGA
>NW_006927766.1:5133-6668 GCF_000298275.1 Orycteropus afer afer | reverse complement strand
AAAATTGACCAGCCACTCCACAGAAGCAAGACTGGGCAATCTACTTCAGTAAAGATTTACCATCTTGGAAACCCAATGAGGGTCGCTATGACTTGGAATCAACTTGATGGCAGTGGGTTCGGTTTTTTTAAGGACTTAAAGCTAAATATATCTCAATGCATACCACCTTAACGTAACAGTGCAAACAGCTGACCCTAGGATATATAGAGCTATCATTATTTCAGAATTGGAAGAGTCTTATAAGAATAAATTAGACTTGTGTAAACAGTACATTTAGAGAAGTCCACAAAGGGATTAAAATTGATTATAGCAGAGGCCTACTCAAAAAAAAAAAAAAAAAATCTCCTCTATGAAAATCTGAAATTATATATATTCTCTTTTTGTC
This sequence comes from Orycteropus afer afer, assembly GCF_000298275.1. NCBI lineage: Eukaryota > Metazoa > Chordata > Mammalia > Tubulidentata > Orycteropodidae > Orycteropus > Orycteropus afer. Next base: position 6,283 of record NW_006927766.1, on the reverse strand, counting down.
ATTTATTTTTTTAAGTATGACCTGAGTAGAGTTAATAAAGTAGTTAACAAGCTAACTCTTTCCAATATGACGGAATGGATCCTCAGACAATAATTTAGAAATCTCACTCAAAATAATCTTCAGTCAGTATGGTCTTGCTGCGAAGGTATAATCAGGGAGTGATGTCTGAACGTGGCACAGTATGTGCCATGGACTGACCATGCTGATCAGAAGGAAAGCAGAGTCAGAATAGGAGTAATAATCGTGGGGGGAGGGGTTAGTGCAAGGTCCATGATGATGACCAAGAACAGTGCTTGTGAGACGAGAAAAGACAAGACCAGGAAAGAAATTTTACTTGGTTTGGATGGTGGAGTTAGACTGATTCAAGGTGTGCTTGCCAATTACTCCTACACACCTGATGTGAGCATGCCATTGTACCAGGCATTTGGGGAGTTTCAAAGGAAGCAGAGCCCACCCTGGCAAAAGGAACAACATCATCTTCAAGCAGCATTTACTAAGCTTCATTATATGCACAGTTCGGTAATGGCACTATGCCAAGGAAGTTCAACAAGTTTTAAAACCAGCACTCAAGAGGTTAAAATCTGAAACACTATCAAAATGCACTCTTTTTCAGAAGGAATCTCCCTTGTCTGAGTTCCCATAATCACTTACAGCTCTTTTGATTTTTCACCATTTTCTGTGTACCATAGTTGTGCCTACAGAAATCAATGTCCCCATTCCCGACCACGCTGCTTTCATGGTGGCAGAGATGGTAGTAACTATATTTTCCATTGCCCTTGAATCTACATGTAGCCATATGACTAGTTCTTACCAATGAAATAAGAGCTGAAGTAAAGAGTTTTACTCTGAGGCCAAGGCTTTTAAAAATAAGTACATGGGCCTTCCTCATCCTCTCTTCCACCAGCTAGAGTCATGCAATGTCACAAGGGTGAAAGAGTCCGGGTTCCTGATTTGCTGCACCACTGAAGGCCAAGTAAGAACATTCTACTAAAACTGTTTGTTTACCAGTAAATAAATGTGTATCATATGTAAAAAACTAAAAAGGTAGAGAATTCTGGGTCTTATTGTTCTGCAGCTAAACATTATCTAGAATACTGCTCTGCGTAAGAGTAGCTAATACAAATTTATTGAATTGTAAATGACCAGCTAA
>NW_006927766.1:3025-4178 GCF_000298275.1 Orycteropus afer afer | reverse complement strand
TAAAAATTGGTTCAGGGACGGGCATGTGACCCAAGTCTGTCCATTGATCATGAATTAATGAAATAACACAGGTTATTGGGAAGAGATGTTCTCAGTCTCTTAAGGGTGAGAATGTGAAATTGAAGCTGCTGCAGCCATCTGACAACTGCAAGTTGAGAGTCTGTCTTAAAATGACATTAACCTGTGGAATAGAATAGCAACCAGGAGCAGAGACAGAACATGTCCAGCCCCTGAAGCTAGTAGTACCTCTGTTTATTTTATAGTAGACAAATTTCTCTTCACTTTGGGAGTCCCCGGGTGACACAAGTGTTTGAGTGCTCGGCTACTCACCGAGAGTTCGGAGGTTCGAACCCACCCAGAGGCACGTTGCAAGAAAGGATCTGCTTCTGAAAGGTCACAGCCATTGAAAACCCCGTGGAGCAGCTCTGCTCTGTGACACACGGGCTTGCACTAGTCAGAAGCTACTGACAGCAGTGGGTTTGTTTATTGGCTTTTTGGTTTTAAACCAACGTGGATTGGGTTTTCTGACACCTTTAGCTATAAAAGCTTTGACTGATTTATCACTGAGGGTATTGTGATGTAGTTTGTGGGTATAGCTAGTAGCAGTAAATGTCAGATCCTTCTCCCATGATGGGCAGTCAAGGGCATTACGTTGGAAAGTATGTTCCTATAAACTGTGACCCTTGAAACTGGACATCTGGGGTTATACTCACTGCTGTCAAGTCGGACCCAACTCATAGCGAGCCCTCCTTGGGTTTCCGAGGAAGTATCACTGCGGAAGTAGATTGCCCAACCTTTCCTCTAAGGAGTGGCTGGTGGGTTTGAACCACCTGCCTTCTAGTTAGCAGTCAGGTGCCTTAGGCACTATGCTACAAGACCTCAACATGTTATTGCTCTTCTGCATATAAACTATTAACTCTTTCTCTAAACCATCACAAATTCTAAGACTAATAATCTTTAATAAGGGTATCTTCTCATATATTCCAACTGTGACTTAAAGGACCTTTTAAAATGTTCAATGTTTGCCAGGTAAGTGCAGTTTCTTTACAAGGTCGCCCACCCTCACATCCAGCCCTGTCACCACCCCTGTGCATTTCCAGTGCAAAAACTTCTAGCTGCTCCAGCCACAAGTTGAGTACCAAAATGTTGCTTA
>NW_006927766.1:0-1140 GCF_000298275.1 Orycteropus afer afer | reverse complement strand
GAGCTCTGATGGTACAGTGGTTAAGCATCAACTGCTAACCTAAAGGTCAGTGGTTCAAATCCACTAGCCACTCTGCAGCAAAAAGATGTGGCAGTCTGCTTCTATAAAGATTACAGCCTTGGAAAACCTTTGAGGACAGTTCCACCTGTCTTAGAGGGTTGCTATGAATGGAATCAACTCGATGACAATGGGCTTGGGATTCTGTATCTATCAGCTACAGGGAACTTGAGTTGTAGGGGCTGGAACTTGAGTTTTGGTAGTTTTGAGAATTCAAATCACTCAGTCTCCAGAAGCTATGTATTTGTAAGGGCTCGGCTGGACTGGAGCCACTGATGGAACATAGGCACATACAAGGGACTTCCTAAAAATTTGGAACTTCAGTCAACTCAGTATGCAAATATGAAATGTCTACTGCTCTAACTCTACACTGACTTAACTGGGTATAATTTTACACTGAAATAGTCATATTTATTCCACTTTTCTGCAACTTATAGTTGTGGCTTTAAGAGACCAACAAATAGTATTCTTCTCTTCCCTACCTCAAGAGAAGCAGGAATTTGACAGATGAAGTCTGGCCATTCTCGCTTCCAAGGAGCATTCAGGCTGCATGTCTTCCAGGACAGATTTGTTCATTCATTTGGCAATCCATGATACTTTCAGTATTCTTCACCACCACCACAACTCAAAAGCATCAACTCTTCTACAGTCTTCCTTGCTCATTGTCCAGCTTCTACGAGAACAGGAAGGTGGAAAGACTGAAGAAATGTGGTAGCATCATCAATAGCAGCACTCAAGCTCTGTCTCGGGGTATTACATTGTGGAGATAGGACCAAGATACACTTTCTTTTTTGCCCAGGAAGATCTGAAAAGGGGAGATTCTGAAGGGGTAGAAACTAGAATATTCAATTACTGCGTCAAAACTCACCAGTCAGGTAAGTTAGTCCTCTGCGGGGAGAAAGAGCAAAGTGGCAGGGAGAACTTGGAAGTGTCCCTTCTGTACCCCTCCTCTGCTTGGAATCAAATGAAGGTGCCCTCCTTTCTAAGAGAATTTGAGGAGTCGGGTAAGTGTTCCTCCCACATGCAGCATCATTTATAGTACCCCAGTGGGATATACATTGCACACACTCTATGTATTGTGGA
>NW_006927765.1:4619-5643 GCF_000298275.1 Orycteropus afer afer | reverse complement strand
AAGGAAAGAGACCTCAGATAAGCAAAGTGCTAATGAAGAAGAACAAAGTAGGAGGTCTCACACTCCCAGATCTCAAAACCTACTATACAGCTACAGTAGTCAAAACAGCCTGGTATAGGTAAAATGAGAGACACAAAGACCAATGGACCAGAATGCAGAACCCAGAAATAGATCGATCAGACTATGGTCAGCTGATTTTTGACAAAGGGCTGGAAATCATTACATGGGGAAGAAATGGTCTGTTTAACAAATGGTGCTGGTGAAACTGGATATCCAGGGGAGGAAGATGGTGTCATACCTGTAGCCCACACATTTGTTCCCTGTAGCACCTTAATTCCTAAAAAAACTAGGTATAGCAGATAGAAGCAGGGAATCTGGAGCTGTGAACAGCTTAGTAAGTAAGAGGGTGCCAGGTTTAGTAGAGACAAAGAAAAAGAGCAGATTAAACAGCCAGGAAAAATAAATGAAACTGCCCAGCCGGTGGGGAGCTAGAGAGAGGGAGAAGTGGAAAACTCATTAGCAATACAGGAGAGACCCGTTGAGATAAGGAAGAAAAAAACAGCTGGAGGGGGTGCACCACAGTACCCACAGAAGCTTCGGGGACTTGAAGTACCCACACCAGGAGCTTCTGATAGTAATCTTGGGACTTGAGCTGAGTAAGTTGATAGTTTTGCTGAGAAACAGAGTAGAAACTCCCTTGGCTTGGGCTGGCAGTGATTTCAGAGTGGGTGGGTGAGGGAGGAAACTTGCTGCAGGTAGGCAGGCCCTGGAACAAGCTCACAGCAGAAGATTGGGATTCAACTCTTCCACGATAGCTTTTTAGAAGAAAGTGGACCATGTTACAGGGTTTTTGCAGCTTTCCAAACCAAGTGGAAAGTAGCAGTCCCCTAACCATTGTGGTCTCTGTCAATTTTGAACCACAGACCTGTGATTGACAACATAACATCATCACTAGCAGCTGTCCCAAACAGACTCAATCTAAATTCCCAGAGGCTCCAGCAATTATGGAAATGCAGAAAGCGGG
>NW_006927765.1:0-574 GCF_000298275.1 Orycteropus afer afer | reverse complement strand
GATACCATCAACATTTTTAAGGATAGGGAAAAACCAATTATTAACTTCATTTGGAAAGAGACCTCAGATAAGCAAAGCACTACTGAAGAAGAAAAGCAAAGTGAGATGTCTCACTCTTGGATCTCAAAACCTACTATATTTGTTAAAATAGTGTAGTATTGGTACAATGATAGACAGATGGACCAACAGAATAGAACAGAATGCCCAGAAATAGACCCATCTATGGACAGCTGAATTTTGATAAAGGACCAAAACCCATTAAATGGGGAAGAGATAGCCTCTTTAACAAATGGTGCGGGCAAAATTGAATATCCACCTGCAGAAAAATGAAACAAGACCAGTACCTCACCACAGACACAAAAACAAATGCAGGTTGGATCAAAGACTTAAATGTAAAACCCAAAACTATAAAGCTCATTAAAGATAAAATAGGGGTGTGTTGGATGGGGTTCTCTAGAGAAACACAAAAACCAGCGAAGTATATATATATATATATTTATAGAGAGAGAAAGAGAGAGAGAGAAATTTATCTTAGATAAATGGCTCACAAACGTGTAGAAGCCGACAAGTTCAA
>NW_006927764.1:6030-6988 GCF_000298275.1 Orycteropus afer afer | reverse complement strand
TCCCAATAGTTACCTCTTCCCTGTGTACATCCTCCATACACTCTTGCCCCTGAGCTGTCTCCCTGTGTATAAGCAGCCCTTCTTTCTCCAATGATTGTTCTCTCCAAGGAGTGTATCTACTTGAGGTAAAGGTTCAACTCATATGCCTGTATTTTGTTTGGCTGGAAGCCACAAGTATGGGTTCAATTCCAGACCTGGAGGGCATCTAGGGACCATAGTCTCAGTGGTTCCACCAGGCTCTGTTGGACCAGCAAACCTGGTCCCCCCTTTTTTATTCTCCACATGATTTTGAGTTTTGTTCCACATTGTTCTCCCTCTCTATCAAGGATCTCCTGCATACATCCCCTTCCAAGTAGATGACAGTGGTAGCCGGGCACCATCTAGTTCTTCTGGTCTCATAGTCATATAGGCTGCAGATTGGATGGTATACCAGTTTCTAGGTCTAATTGTTTCCATGAATTTTTGGTTTTCTTCATTCATCTTTGCTCTGGACAAGGAGAGACCCATCGTTGCATCTAAATGGCAGCTTGCTAGCTTTCAAGATACCAATTGCTACTTACCAAAGTAGGAGGTGGAACAATGTTTTGTATAGTAGGTTATGCCAATTGATCTTGATGTCCTCTGTGATTATGGTTCCAAGCCCACAGGTTCCACTACTCTCTCCCCCTGGGTAGCTGGCTGTGACCAACAGTGACTATAACCTTGCCCCATTTCAGCTCTATTATACAACTGGGAATTCTGATCATTCATGTAAAGTTATAGGACCATCGTCTGTCAAAACTATACATGTTCTTGGATACACTCCACACTTCATAGACCTACCTAATAGTTCAGTTTGTCCACCCATCTGTCTACCCGTATACTCAAGTTTGCCTTCACTGACAATGCAGTGAAGTTGCAGTCCCTGGCTAGCAGGGGTGATTTTTCGGTTAATTCTTAGGTCCTACCACCACTCAGC
>NW_006927764.1:2428-3994 GCF_000298275.1 Orycteropus afer afer | reverse complement strand
AACCCAGAAACCACAGCTATGGACATATCCAAAGTAAAATGAGCTTATAAGATTATAAATAGGGAGCCAGAGACATCAATGGGCAAGTGAGGACAACTACAAACAAAAAGAGGGAAAATACTGTGTAGTTACAGAACTTCTAAATGGTGAGGAAGTGAAGAGAGTTTCAAGATAGCAGGGACTGTTCCAAACTCAGGGAGAAAATTATAAATCATAGGGTAACCTCAAAGAAAAATGATAATCCTTAATATCACAGTAAAAAAGAGGACAACCACAAATACTAAGCAAATACTAAAACAACAGCAACAAAGGAAATGATAACATGATTCATAAACATAATAAGCTCAGGACACAGAAAAATATGGAACAAAGAAACCAGGGACACCATGAAAAAACACATAATAAAATGACAGTAACAAATTCATACCTGTCAATAATTACACTGAATGTTAATGGATTAAATGCACCAATCAAGAGAAAGAGAGTTGCAGACTGGATAAGAAAACAAAACCTGTCGATATGCTGCCTATAAAAGACACACTTTAGAGATAAAGACAAAAATAGACTAATAATCAAAGGTTTGAAAAAGATGATATATCAAGCAACTGGCAACTGTAAGAGAGCAAGAGAGGCAATATTAATTTCTGATCAAATTGACTTTAAGAAAAATACCACCATACGAGACAAGGAAGGCCATTATATAAGGATTAAAGGATCAATTGAACATGAAGATATAACCATGAAAAACATATCTGTGGACCCAATGAAAGAGCCCCAAAATATACAAATCAGACTCTAAAAGAGTTGAAAAGCCAAATAGATGACTCCACAGTCATAGTAGGAGACTTCAATACACCACTTTCATTGAAAGATAGAACTGGAAAGAAACTCAACAAAGATGCAGAAGAGCTAAAGAATACAATCCATGACCTTGGCCTTGTGGACATCTCCAGAGCACTTCACCCAACAGCAGTACAATATACATTCTTCTCCAGTGCACATGGAACTTTTTGCATGATAGACCATATGTTAGGCCATAAAGCAAGACTTAATAAATTTAAAAACATTGAAATACTGCAAAGTATCTTCTCAGATAATAATGCTATCAAATTAGAATTGACAATAGGAAGATCAACAGAAAAAGAGTAAACACGTGGATACTGAACAACACCCTCCTTGAGAAAGACTGGGTAAGAGAAGAAATCAAAGTTGAAATTCAAAAATTCCTTTGAAAAATTCCTTTAATCAAACATCTAGGTTGTTTCCATCTTTTGGCTATCGTAAAAAGTGCTGCAATGAACATGGGTGTGCATATATCAATTCTTGTCATGGCTCTCACTTCTCTCTATGTCTTTCTCATCCTCAATGGTGCCAATTCTTTAGGGTTGTTGTTGTTGTTGTTATGTGCCATCGAGTCAGCCCCGACTCTTAGCGACCCCTCCTTGGGTTTCCAAGGCAGTATCACTACGAAAGTAGGATTGCCCAACCTTCCTTCCGAGGAGTGGCTGGTGGGTTTGAACTACCAGCCTTCTGGTTAGCAGTCAAGTGCTTTAGCCACTATGCTAC
>NW_006927764.1:0-1403 GCF_000298275.1 Orycteropus afer afer | reverse complement strand
TTCAATCTTCCTATCCAAAAGCATAGGATGTTCTCCATTTATATAGATCTCTTATGGTTTCTTGAAGTAGTTTTTTATAGTTTTCTTTGTAGAGGACTTTTGTGCCCTTGGTAAGATTTATTCCCAAGTATTTTATTTTTTTGGTAGCTATTGAAAATAGTATTTATTTCCTTATTTCTTTTTCAGCAATCTCTTTGCTGGTGTAGAGGAATCCAACTGATTTTTAGACATTGGTCTTATATCCTGTCACAATGCTAAATCTCTCAATTAGTTCCAGTAGGTTTTTGACTGAGTCCCTTGGGTTTTCTAGGTATAGGATCATATCATCAGCAAATAAGGATAGTTTGACTTCTTCCTTACCAATCTGGATGCCTTTGATTTCCCTTTCTTGCCTTATGGCCCTGGATAGGACTTCCAGTACAATGTTGAATAGAAGTGGTAATAGTTCCTGTTCTCAAGAGGAATAGTTTCAGTCTCTCTCCATTGAGAATAATGTTGGCTGTTGGTTTTGCATAAATGCCCTTTATTATGTTGAAGAACGTCCCTTCTATTCCTATTTTGCTGAGAGTTTTGATCAGGAATGGGTGTTGGGTTTCATCAAATGCCTTTTCTGTATCAATTGATATGATCACGTGGTTCTTCTCCTTTGTTTTATTTATGTGTTGGATGACGTTGATTGTTTTTCTAATGTTGAACCATCCCTGCATACCTGAAATGAACCCCACTTGGTCATAAGGAATGATTTTCTTGATATGTTGTTGCAGTGTATTGGCTATGATTTTGTTGAAGGTTTTGCATCTATGTTCATGAGGGATATTGGTCTGTAGTTTTCCTTTTGAGTGATGTCTTTGCCTGGTTTTGGTTACACTTAATTCATAAATGTTAGTTAGGGAGGATTCCATCCTTTTGTATGTTTTGGAATATTTTGAGTAGGATTGGTGTCAGTTCTTCTCTGAATGTTTTGTAGAATTCTCCAGTGAAACCATCTGGGCCAGCATTTTTTTTAGTTGGTAAATTTTGATGACCTGTTCAATTTCTTCTTTTGTGATGGGCCTGTTCATCTTTTCCACATCAATCCATGTTAGTTTAGGTAAGTGATGTGTTTCTAGAAAACTGTCCATTTCTTCCAGATTTTCAAATTTGTTGGAGTACAGTTCTTCATATTATCCTGATATTATCCTTTTTATTTCAGTTGATTCTGTTTTGATGTCACCCATTTCATTTTTTATTCATGTTATTTATATTTTCTCCCTCTTTTCCTTTGTTAAATTTGCCAGATGTTTGTCAATTGTATTGTTCTTTTCAAAAAACCAACTTCTGGTCTTGTTGATTTTTTCTATTATTCTTCTATTTTCTGTTTCATTGATATCTGTTCGAATCTTGATTATTTCCTTTCTTCTGGT
>NW_006927763.1:5614-6710 GCF_000298275.1 Orycteropus afer afer | reverse complement strand
ATCAGACTTGAGGAATAAATGGGACTTCTTAACTCACACACCAAATCTAGACATTGGAATGTAACAAAAAATAAAAAAACAAAACAAAACCTGTTGCCATCAAGTCAGAATCAAGTTGAAATGCTATTACTTACATGATCTCAATTCTCAGGCAATTTTTTTTTCTAATGAGAGCACTGAGTTTGTTTTTTTGGGTTTTTTTGGGGTTTTTTTTTTTTTTGGTTTAATGAGAGCACTGATATTTAAGAGTTCTTAATCTACTTGTTCAAGGCTACACAACTAGTAAGTGGCAGATTTGGGACTGAATCCAGTTCATTTGATTCCTAAGCCCATGCTCACAGTCATTCTTCTATTCCTAAGAAGACATAAGGGTTTATTTCTTCTATTCCTTAAGAAGACATAAGGGTTTCTTAGAAGAAGGTTTATTTCTCCTATCCAATTGGAAAATTGATAGGAAGGAGGGGGTGCTGATGAAAGGTTTTCTAGAATGGGATGCGGTAGCAAGCATCACCTACTCAAGGTAACAGTCCTTGCTTTCTCCCATTCCAGGCTCAATGAGGGACTTCTGTTCCCCACCAGTCTCTTGTGCTTACTTCTGTTTTAGCATTGTATATAATCACCTGATTACACATCTGTCTCATCTATTAGAACAGAGAGTGGGTCTCATCCTGGTGCACATTAGAATCTCTTTAAAAATACTGATGGCTGGGTCCCACTCAAGACTAATTACATCAGAATCTCTAGGGATAGGACTGTGGCATTAGTGTTTTTTGTTTTGTTTTAAAGCTCTTCAAGACTGGGCAATCTACTTCTATAGTGGTTCTGCCTTGGAAACCTAAGGAGGGTTTGCTATGAGTCGAATCCGACTTGATGGCAATGAGTTTGGGTTTTTTTTGTTTTTTTTTTTTTGGCAGGTGGTGACTCAAATGTGTCATCAGTTTAAGACCAACTATTACAGATTGTGACCACTTCAATGTCAAGGATTAGGGTGTGTGTCTTTGAGTCCCCAGAACCCAGCACCAAAAAAAAAAAAAAAAACATTGCCATAGAGTGAATTCCACTCAAGGCTATAAATCTTTACGGAAGACATATCTTT
>NW_006927763.1:2589-4089 GCF_000298275.1 Orycteropus afer afer | reverse complement strand
ATTCTTCTGGAAAATAGAAGGTCCTCTTCTATTTTCACTCCATACTCTTCCTAAGGAGCTCTGATGGTGTAGTGCCTAAGGCATTTGACTGCTAACCAGAAAGTTGGAGGTTCAAACCCTCCAGCCACTCCATGGAAGGAAGATGGAGCAATCTACTTCTGTAAAGATTCACTGCCTCAGAAACCCAATGGGGGTCGCTATGAGTTGGAATTGATTCAATGCAGTGGGTTTGGTTTTTTGTTGTTGTTGTTTGATTCTCTTCCTTGGGTCATGCCTATGCTCATTATTCTAATAAAAATGACCCACGAAAAATCTCCAGCCTAGTCTCTGAACTTTGAACCATTATATGTAACCCAACTCAGATATAGCAAATGTACCTCAAGCTGATCAAGTCCAAAACAGATGGCTTCAACCTCTTCCCCAATGACTTTCCCAAACCTGATTCTCTTTTGGTGTTTCCTGTGCCAGGGATCTCTGTGTCAAAATTGTCACCACGATGTAGGTATGCAAACCTAGGAGTCTTTCTTGATACTCTATTATCTTGCATCACTGTTCCATATCTGATACACCCTCCAGTCTTATTTATTTTACTTCCTAAATACTTCTCAAATTATCTACTCCTCTAATTTTCCATCTCCTCATTAGTGCCAGGTCTCTCCTAGCTACTCTGGCCTTCTCCAATTGATTCTCCACAAAGAAGCCAAAAAGTTATCTTCAAAATACAAGTCTGTGTCTCCACCTCCATCCCACTTCAACTCCACCACCTCTGAATAGAGTAAGCCAGCCCTGGGGCCAGCAGAAGGTGGGTGTTTGCCCCAGTGGCAGGCCGGGTAAGTGAGTAAGGCAGGGGAGACCAGAAAATGAGCAGAACAGTTTAGAACAGCTAGGGGAGAAAAATTTGTCTGTTGGTTTGTGGTGGCTTGAATGTTGCTGTGAGGCTGGAGGCTATCCCACCAGGTTTCAAATGACAACAGGGTTACCCGTGGTGGACCTCCAGACTAAGACAGATTTCAGTGGAGCCTCCAGACTAAGATAGATTAGGAAGAAGGAAGAGACCATCCACTGCTCAAAGAATTGGCCAATGAAAACCTTATGAATAGCAGTGAAACACTGAAACACTTACTGGAGAACTTTATGAATAGCCCTGAAACACTGTGCGATATAGTGCCAGAAAATGAGCCCCTCAGGTTGGAAGGCACTCAAAATACAACTGGAGAAGAGTTGCCTCCTCACAATAGAGCCAACCTTAATGATGTGGATAGAGTAAAGCTTTTGGGGACCTCCATTTGCTAATGTGACACATCTTAAGATGAGAAGAAACAGCTGTAAATATCTATTAATTATCGGAACATAGACTGTACAAAGAATGAATCTAGGAAAATTGGAAGTTGTCAAAAATGAAATGGAACGCATAAAGATTGATATCCTGGGTATTGTTGTTGTTGTTGTCATGTGCCGTCGAGTCAGGCCTGACTCATAGTGACCCCTCCTTGGGTTTCC
>NW_006927763.1:0-515 GCF_000298275.1 Orycteropus afer afer | reverse complement strand
AAAGAACTAAGGAACAAATTTAAGTCTTGAATTGCAATATTGAAAGATTCCATGGACAATATTTTGAATGATGCAGGAAACATCAAAAGAAGATGGATGGATTACACAAAGTCACTATACCAAAAAGAATTGGTAGATGATCATCCATTTCAGGAGGTGGCATATGACCAAGAACCAACATATTGAAGGAAGGTATTGAACCAACATATTGAAGGTATTGAAGGAAGAAGTTGAAGCTACACTGAAGGAATTAGTGAAAAACAAGGCTCCAGGAGTTGACGGAACACTCATTGAGATGTTTCAACAAACAGATGCTGTGGTAAAGACACTCACTTGGGTATGCCAAGAGATTTGGAAGACAGATACTTGGCCAACTGACTGAAAGAGATCTGTATTTGTACCTGTGGTAGTTAAGTTTGGGTGTCAACTTGGCAGGGCCTGGTTGAGTGGCTGGGCAGCTGGATGTAGTATTCCCCATGATGAGACTGGTAATCAACTCCATGGTGGAATCTACT
>NW_006927762.1:5047-6676 GCF_000298275.1 Orycteropus afer afer | reverse complement strand
AGACATAATCCATACTGCAGACTGTATTCTTCAATCTTCATCGTTAAGTGCCTCCAGTAACCCAACAATAGCACAATATATATTCTTTTCCAATGCATGTGGAACATTCTCCAGAATTGAAAATAAACTTACACACATCAAAAACAAAGAATCAAAATCAATACCTTAACCCAACATCTGCACCAATTAGAAAAATACAGCCAAAAAAAAAAAAGCCTACACTTACCAGAAGAAAGGAAATAATAAAGTTTCAAGCAGACATACATGAAACAAAAAACAGAAAAACAGAAAGAATCAACAAGACTAAGGCTGTTCTTTGAAAGGATTAGTAAAATTGACAAACCACTGGCAGGCAAATCTAACAAGGAAAAGAACAAGATGCAAATAAGAAATGAATAGGTGATGTCACAACAGAACCAAATGAAATAAAAAACGGTAACAGAATACTATGAAGAACTGTATTCCTACAGATTTGGAAAATAGAAGAAATGGACAAATATCTCGAAACATACTATCTACCCAAACTAACACAATCTGAGGTAGAAAATTTAACAAGCCCATCAAAAAGAAGAAAGTTAACAGGTCACAAAAAAGTTTCCAAGAGAAAAAAAGACCTGGTTCTAATGGCTTCAATGGTGAATTCTAATAAACATTCAGAGAAAATGACACCAATTCTACTCAAAATACTCCAGAACATAGAAAAGGATGGAATCCTCTTTCTATGAAACAAGCCTAACACCCTGATAACAAAACCAGGCAACAACATCACTTAAAAACAAACAAACAAACAAACAAAAAAACTATAGACCAAGATCCCTCATAGTCATAAAAAAAAAAAAGAAAAGAAAAAACCAAACTCACTGACATTGAGTTGGATTTGACTCATAGCAACCCCTACCTTGGGCTTCTGAGGCAGTATCACTATGGAAGTAGATTGCCCAACTTACCTTCTGAGATGTGGCTGGTGGGTTTGAACAGCCACCTTTCTGGTTAGCAGTCAAATACCTTAGGCACTACTTGTTGTTGTTGTTGTTATTTGCCATCCTACACCATACAAAAATTCTCAACAAAATCCTAGCTAATGGAATCCAAAAACATATAAAAAAAATACTGTATCATGATTCAGTAGATTTCATACAGGTTTTCAAAAATAGTTCAACATTAGAGAAAAACAATCAGTGTAATCTACCACATAAATAAAACAAAGGAAAAGAACCACATGATCATATCAATTGATGCAGAAAAGGCATTTGACAAAATGCAACACCAATTCTTGATAAAAATGCTCAGCAAAACAGGAATAAAAGGGAAATTCCTCAACATAATGAAGGGCATATACACAAAACCAATGGCTAACATTAGCCTCAATGGAGAGAGACTGAAAACAGGTAAAATGTAATCCTTATCCAGACTCCATCGTTGTTCTTTAAAGAGATGGAAAAATAATCACCAACTTTATACGGAAAGGATGTTGTTGTTGTTGTTGTTATGTGCCGTCGAGTCGGACCCGACTCATAGCGACCCCTCCTTGGATTTCCGAGGCAGTATCACTACGGAAGTAGATTGCCCCATCTTACTTCCGAGGAGTGGCTGGTGGGTATGAACCACCAGCCTTCTGGTTAGCTGTCA
>NW_006927762.1:2266-3937 GCF_000298275.1 Orycteropus afer afer | reverse complement strand
AAAAAAAAATTGGCAATGACATACTGGAAAAGGGATTCATCTCTAAAATTTATAGAAAACTTCAAAATCTCAACAACAAAAAGACAAACAATTCAATTAAAAAATGGGCAGAAGACATAAACAGGCACTTCACCAAACAAGGCGGCATTCAGGCAGCTAACAAACACATGAAGAAGTGCTCATGATCACTGGCTATTGTCAGTTGTTGTGAGGTGCCTTATAGCCATTAAGGAGATGCAAATCAAAACAATGAGATATCTCACCCCAGCACTAATACCAAGTTCAAAAAAACAGAAAACAACAAATGTTGGTGAAATGTGGAAAGACTGGAATCCTCACACACTGCTGTGGGACTATAAAATGGTGCACTCACTGGGAAAAATGGTATGGCATTTCCTTAAAAAGTTTAAAATAGAAATACCATACGATCCAGCAACATCACTACTAGGTATATATCCTAGAGAAATAAAGGGCTGTGACATGAAGAGATATATGCACATCCATTTTCTTGCAGCATTATTCATAATATCAAAAAGAGAGAACCAACTTAAGTGCCCATCAAAGGATGAATGGACAAATTATGGTACTACTTACAATGGATTACTAAGCAATATTGAAGAGTAATGATGAATCTGCAAAACACCTCATAACATGGATGAACCTAGAGGGCATTATGCCGAGTGAAATTAGTTAATCACAAAAGGACAAATATTATATGAAATCACTATAGTTAAAAGTCAAGAAAAGGGTTATACACAGAAAGAAACATTCTTTGAAGGTTACCAAGGATGGGAGGGAAAGGAATGGTAAATCACTAACCAGAGGGTAGACATGCATTAGCTTGGGTAAAAGGAAAGGCTATATACAATAAAGGGAAGGTCAACACAAAGTGATCAAGGTGAAGGAAGACACTGGGAGGAGCACAGGAGTTAAAGGCAACAAAGGTGAATACTATTACACACACAATCCTCCAATGACAGGAATAACAGCAATCTATGTGCGGATACAGAGATAGACCCTGAAAACTGAGCATGGGTGGGAAGGTGAATGGCACTAAACCAAAAAAAAACAAAACAAAACAAAACAAAAAACCCACAAAAAAAAACCCAACTCACTGCCGTCAAGTCAATTAGACTCACAGCGACCCCTCCTTGGGTTTCCGAGGCCATATCACTATGGAAGTAGACTGTCCAGTCTTCCTTCTGAGGAGTGGCTGGTGGGTTTGAACTGCCAGCCTTCTGGTTAGCAGTCAAATCCCTGAGGCACTACATCACCAGAGTTCGCTGAATGGCACTACACCCTCAAATATATATAGGTTTAACAAAGGATATTTCTACATATGTATTTATATATGCTGCAAATATATGTATGAATATAGTAGAGCATACCAGGGCAAAATGATGGAAACTTCTTAGCCACAATCAAACACCTTGGGGGAATGAGTCCCTGGGTCTGGTGGCTCAGGACCAAAGTCTCAAGCTCAGTTGGCATAGGAGTCCAAAAAATCAATGTTCTACATCCTACTTTGGTGAGTAGTGACTGGGGTCTTAAAAGCTTGTGAGCAGCCATCTAAGGTGCAACTATTGGTTTCTCACCATCTGGCAATCGACTTCCATAGAGATACCACGGGGTCACTATGGGTTGGAATCAACTCGACGGCAGTGAGGTTTT
>NW_006927762.1:0-1686 GCF_000298275.1 Orycteropus afer afer | reverse complement strand
AAAAAAAAATATTTATCTGGGACCAAACCATCAAGAATTGCTTTAATGGGGAGTGTCCCCAAGACCATATATAAGGTTGGCAGACAATGGTCCTTTAAGTGTATTTGTATGATCTGAATTCCCAGGTGTATAGTAGACTGACAAGGGACAAGGATGTAGTCATTTCCTGATTACAGCCAGTTACCTAGAGGGACTGAGTAGTTGAACCTGTGGGCTCAGGACCATAGTCACAGGGGACATCAAGCTCAATTGGCAGACATGCTACACAAAACATTGTTCCACCTCCTACTCTGGCAAGCAGCAACTGGGATCTTAAAAGCTAGCAAGCTGCCATATAGATGCAACGATGGGTCTCTCCTCGTTCAGTGCAAAGAAGAATGAAGAAAACCAAAGACTCATGGAAACAACTAGTTGTAGTGACTGGTACACCATGCGATCCACAGCCTATATGACTATGAGACCAGAAGAACTAGATGGTGTCTGGCTACTACTGTCAAGCACTCAGAGGGGGATCTATGTAGGAGATCCTGGATAGAGAGGGAGAACAATGTGGAACAAAACTCAAAATGATTTGGGAGAAAAAAAGGGGGGGGGGACCAGGTTTGCTGCCCTGACAGAGTCTGGTGAAACAACTGAGACTATGGCCCCTAGTTTAAAACAAAGATGAGAATGTAAGAGGGCAGGGGAATTAGATGAATGGAAACAGAGCAACCAGAATGGAAATGGTGAGAATGTTCATGCATTGTGAAGAATGTCACCAAGGTCACTGAACAAGCTGTGTAGAAATCACTGAATGGAAACCTCAACTATTGTGCAAACCTTCACCGCAAAACACAATAAAATACTATTAAAAAAAAAAAAGACAAAACAGAAAATCTGAAGAGCTTTCCACCCTTCAACATAGTTCAGGAACCCTCGAACAGAGATGAGAAGCACAAACTGAATTTCTGCTCTGTCAGCCTCAGAAATAACAGGGCTGAGGAAATGTTTATTTTGCTACTGGATGCAAGCAAGACTGTTAACGGCCTAATTACTGGACTGTTTTTCCAGTCTCCTCAGTATACCAGCCTGAGCGAGCAAAACCTTGCAGACTCCCACATTACATGGGTGTGGTTGTCCTGGGTGGTTTTATTCCAGAGCTCTGGGGTCTCAGGAAAGAAGATGTGTAACTGTGAACATCCCTGGAGAAAATGTGGTTTGGATGCTGAGAGAGTGGCTGGCATGAGGATTGTCACACTCAAATACCTGGTGTTGAGCTCCAAATATGATGTCCCATGAAGTCCTGAGGCTAACATATTTTCCCATTATGGTATTTACCTCATTATTATTTATTTATGTAATTATGTGATAAACACTTATCTCTCCTGCTGGGCCAATCTACCTTTATATATATTATTGTGCTTTGGGTGCAAATTTACAGAGCAGAATTTGTTTTACATTGAACAGTCCATGTATATTTGGTTTCACTCCCTGATTACCATCCCCAATCCTAACCAATTCTCTCCCTTCCTGTTGCTGTGACACCCCCCCACTGCCTGTGCCCTTTTTAACTGTGCACTCCTGTCTGTCCAGCTTTCCCTCCATGTGAATCCTGCCCCTCTGGTGCCCTATGCCTGACTGCTCCAAGGGGTGTATCTCCATAGATTAGGTGGGTGCATCACCCTGGGTTGGGTGATCTGCGTGTAC
>NW_006927761.1:0-6590 GCF_000298275.1 Orycteropus afer afer | reverse complement strand
AAAAGGTTTGACAGCCAAAATTTAGAAATACAAAGATTACTTACTATTTAACCAAGTGACTATGTAAATTAGAAGAGGTACTGATTAAATGATTCTCTGGAGTCTCATTGGAAAGGATCATTTTTGGCCCTTCTCACAAACCCTTGTGCTGCCAAATTACAGGATGTTAAAACCTGGACCCACATATCTCAACTGAAGAGAGCTAAAGCACCTTCTTGAAATGTTCCACCTACTGAAGGACTTAAGTTAAAATTCAGACACACTTGTGGCTATGGCCAGAAGCAGATGACATCTGACCCAGGCCTGAAAATGCACTTTTTTATCTTTGCTATAATCGTGTCTCTGTTAATGTTTTCCTGGATTGGGCAGATATATATGCTCACCATTTTAAAAGTTTTAATTGTTGGATATATTGTGTCCTCCCACACTCACGTCAGTCTGAC
This sequence comes from Orycteropus afer afer, assembly GCF_000298275.1. Taxonomy (NCBI): domain Eukaryota; kingdom Metazoa; phylum Chordata; class Mammalia; order Tubulidentata; family Orycteropodidae; genus Orycteropus; species Orycteropus afer. Next base: position 6,147 of record NW_006927761.1, on the reverse strand, counting down.
CTTCCCTGGTGGGTTGCTCATCTACAGGGATCTGATTTGCTTTCTTTTGGTCTTTGGATACATGAACAATGGAGAAACAGTTCATTATTATAGGAAATCACTATTACTGGATTTCCCATTGAGACTTTTTGGATCTGAAGGAAACCCAGGCCATTAGTATCTTATCCATTAGTCTTGACACAACCCTTATTTTACTGGATAAAGTCACTCAAGTAGACTTAACTAAAGAATTTTCTAAATCCACAAATAATTCTCTTCATATTGTAGGTCTTTATTGATGACTGAGGGAGAGATTCATCTGATTAACTCAAGTAGAGAGACTAAGTCAGGTTATTCCTTTTGCTGGGAACATGTAAATACACCCATATAAATAACACCCCTCACCAGATCTGTGGGATGGCTTCCAATCTCTAAATGTGCATTAGTTATAACCTTACAAGCCACTGATTGGTTCCTCAACTGCTAACTATGATGCTCAGATATCTGTTGGATTGTCCCTAATGGTACCTCCTGGCTATGCAAAACCAACCTTTGGCCCTGGCTTCTGCCAAGCTGTATTGGAAGATGTACTCGGGCCTGGAGCTGAACTCAAATATTTTCACTGAACTCCCTTTACCTGCTAATGCATCTATATTAAGGGCTCAGTGATATCAATCAGTGTTTCCTTGGTGTGGTTGTTAAGTTTGTGTGTCAACTTGGCTAGGCCTGGTGGAGTGGCTGGGCAGCTGATTGTAGTTATTTCCCATGGTGAGACTGGTAATTAACTCCATGGTGGAATCTATTGGAGCAGCTGAGTAGCTGCTTTGGGTATGTGGTCTGCTTCTCATACATAAGAAACAGCTTTTGAAATGGTCTCTAGCTTATGGCATACTTGAATCCTGCATGTAGCTGTGTCATTGTTCAGCAGCTTGCCATGCTCTGCTGTCTATGGGACTTTCAATGGACTTGAATTAATGGCCTGCTGTGTGGTTTGGTAACATCGGGATTTTGCCATTTTATTAGTCGACCTTGGGCTTGTTAGCCTCAGCAGCCAGTAGCTGCCTGAGTGAAGAGATGCCTCTGACTTCAGTGGGCCAGGAGCAAGAGGAAGAGCTGAACCCCAAGGCTGAGGGGCTTTCACACTGCCCCTTGAGCTTGACACTTTGAACTCGGACTGAAAGTCTCCAAACTGTAAGAGAATAAACTCCTGTTTGTTCGGCCATTCCATTTGTGGTATATTCCTCTCAGAATGGCACTAGGTAACCAGAACAGAATATAGTACCAAGAGTGGGATGATGCTCTGACAAATATCTAAAATGTGGAAACAGGGGTGGAGTATGTCCTTGACCCGAGATACTGGCAGAGAGACCCCAGCATGTGGCATGAGAGGAGGCCTCAGCAGAGTTAAGAGACTGGCAGAGAGATACCGGCAGAGAGACCAGCATGAGAGATGGCAGTAGTAGAGCCCAGAGACTGGCATTAAACAGCAATAGACTTACCAGCCCACAGAGGAAAAAGCCAGATGCCATTGGGTAGGCACTTTCCTGGAAAGGTGGGTTGTCTTTGGGTATTAATTGGTAGAAGAGACCTGCATGAAATGGAGTAGCAGGTTGGCCAGCCCACAGACCAAGAAAGCTGAGTGCTTTTTGGGAAGGAAGATGTCCAGTGGAGTTGGTCACCTTTGGCATTAATTGGCAGAAGCAGAGAGACCAAGGAAACAGGAAGCAGAGCTGCCTCAGCCTCAAAGGGTAGGACCATGGCCTCTAGTGGTAGAACCACCACAGCCCCTGTGGTAGTTCAGTGTGTATGTGGACTTGGCTGGGCCTGGTTGAATGGCTGGGCAGCTGGATGTAGTATTCCTCATGATGAGGCTGGTAATCAACTCCATGGTGGAATCTACTGTGAGCAGCTGAGTAGCTGCCTTTGGGTACGTGGTCTGTTTCCTGTATATAAGAAACAGCTTTGGGAATGGGCTCTAGCTTATGGCATGCTTGGACACTGCATGTAGCTGTGTCATTTTTCAGTAGCCTGCTGTGCTCTGCCGACCATGGCACTTACAATAGACTTGAATTAATGGCCTGCCATGTGGTTTGGCAACATCGGGACTGTGCCATTTTATTTGTCAACCTTGGGCTTGTTAGCCTCAGCAGCCAGTAGCTATCTGAGTGAAGAAAAGCCTCTAGCTTCAGTGGGCCGGGAGCAGGAGGCAGAAATGAAGCCCAAGTTTGAGGGGCTTTCACACAGCCCCTGGAGCCTGGCTCTTTGACCTTGGACTTAAAGCCTCCACACTGTAAGAAAATAAACTCCTGTTTGTTAAGGAGTTCCATCCTATTTGTGGTATATTCTTGTCAGAGTATTAGTAGGTAACCAGAACAAAATATGATACTGAGAAAGTGGGGTTCTGCTCTGACCGATATCTAAAATGTGGAAACAGGAGTGGAGTGCCTCCTTGACCTGAGACCCTGGCAGAGAGATCCCGGCATATGGCATGAGAGATGGCAGGGGCAGAACCAAGAGACTGGCAGAGAGATACCAGCAGAGAAACCAACATGAAAGATGGCAGTAGCAGAGCCCAGAGATCAGCATTAAACAGCAGCAGGCTTACCAGCCCACAGAGGAGAAAGCCAGGTGCCCTTGGGTAGGCAGCTTCCTGGTGGAGCGAGTTGCCTTTGAGCATTAATTGGTGAAGAGACCAGCATAAAATGGAGTAGCAGGTTAGCTGGCCCATGGAGCAAGGAAGCTGAGTGCTTTTGTGTCAGGAAGATTTCTGGCAGAGTGGGTTGCCTTTGGCATTAATCGGCAGAAGCAGAGAGACCAAGGAAATGGAAGCAGAGCTACCTCAGCCTGAAAAGGTAGGACTATTGTCTTTGGGGGTGGAACCACCATAGCACCCTAGGTTTCAAAGAGCCAGGCCTTCACCGACTGGAGTGTGGGGCTGCTCATTCATGTGAGCTAGTAGGATGGAGCCACAGCTTTTGCCCAAGAGTGAGGGGGTGGGGCCGCCATGCTCAAGAGAGAGAGGAATGGGCCCACCAGGCCAAGGGGGTGAGGTCACCACTTAGAGGAACTAGGGAACTGGAGCCACCCAGTGCAGGAGATCTGTAGAGATGCCACTCAATGAAGATCTGAACAGATGCCAAGTTGACAAGGGGTGGAATTGTGGTAGTTCAGTTTGTGTGTCAACTTGGGTGGACTTAGTTGAATGGCTGGGCAGCTGGATGTAGTATTACTCATGATGAGACTGGTAATCAACTCCATGGTGGAATCTACTGTGAGCAGCTGAGTAGCTGCCTTTGGGTATGTGGTCTGTTTCCTGCATATAAGAAACAGCTTTGGGAATGGTCTCTGGCCTATGGCATGCTTGGACCCTGCATGTAACCATGCCATTGTTCAGTAGCCTGCCATGCTCTGCCGACCATGGCACTTAAAATGGACTTGAATTAATTGCCTGCCATGTGGTTTGGCAACATCAGGACTGTGCCATTTTATTTGTCAACCTTGGGCTTGTTAGCCTCAGCAGCCAGTAGCTATCTGAGTGAAGAAAAGCCTCTAGCTTCAGTGGTTGGGAGCAGGAGGCTGAAATGAAGTCCAAGTTTGAGGGGCTTTCACACAGCCCCTGGAGCCTGGCACTTTGATCTTGGACTTAAAGCCTCCAAACTGTAAGAGAATAAACTCCTCTTTGTTAAGGAGTTCCATCCTATTTGTGGTATATTCTTGTCAGAGTGGTTCTAGATAACCAGAACAGCCCCCTAGGCTTCAGAGAGTCAGACTTTTACCAACTCGGTTCTGGAGTGTGGGGCTGCTCATTCATGTGAGCTAGTGGGATGGAGTTATACCCACTGCCCAAGAGTGAGGGGGTAGGGCTGCCATGCCCAAGAGGGAGAGGAACAGGGCCTACCGGGCCAAGGGAGTGAGGTTGCTACTCAGTAACTAGGGGACTGGAGTCACCCAATGAAGGAGATCTGTACAGGTGCCAAGTTGACAAGGGGTGGAATTGTGGTGGTTAAGTTTGTGTGTCAGCTTGTCTGGGCCTGGTTGAGTGGCTGGGCAGCTGAGTGTAGTTATCCCCCATGGTGAGTTTGGTAACGAACTTCATGGTGTAATCTATTGGAACAGCTGAGTAGCTGCTTTGGATATGTGGTCTGCCTCCCATACATAAGAAACTGATTTGGGAATGGTCTCTAGTTTATGGCATACTTGAACCCTGCATGTAGCCATGTTGTTGTTCAGCAGCCTGCCATGCTCTGCTGACCTTGGGACTTTCAATGGACTTGAACTAATGGCCTGACATGTGGTTTGGTAACATTGGGATTGTGCCATTTTATTTGTCCACCTTGGGCTTATTAGCCTCAGCAGCCAGTAGCTGCCTGAGTGAAGAGATGCCTCTGGCTTCAGTGGGCCAGGAGTAAGAGGCAGAGCTGAAGCCCAAGGTTGAGGGGCTCTCACACAGCCCCTAGAGCCTGGCACTTTGAACTCAGACATAAAGACTCCAAACTGTAAGAGAATAAACTTCTGTTTGTTCAGCCATGCCTTTTGTGGTATATTCCTCTCAGAGTGGCACTAGGTAACCAGAACAGTTGGTATGAGCATTTAGTGACAGTACTCACACGTCAGGTAAGAGTTGAAGATGTTATGGCATATGTAGAAGTATTAATTAAACATATGCAAAATGCCCTAAATGACAGTGGTCATGGACTTTGATAAATCAGTATCAACATAGTGATGATGAAAAAAGTGGTACTCCAAAAGTAGAATGGCCCTTGATATCCTTTCTGCAGCCCAGGGAGGTACTTGTGCCACAGTAAAATAATCTGATTGCTTTGTCTATATTTCTGACAATAGTGCTGACATTATATTATATGATAATCATATACAACATGTAGTATCTCATCTTAATGATCCTGTTCCTGCTTAAATGAAGTTATGAGTATTTAATTTTCCCGTTGTGATGGTGTGGTAGTTAAGATTATGGGTCAACTTAACTGGGTCTGGTTTTGAGGAGCTGGGCAGCTGAATGTATCCATGACTCAATTCCATGGTGGAATCTCCTGTGAGTAGCTGAGTAGCTGTCTTAGGAATGTCTGTTTCCAGTAAAAAACAAGACGCTTTGTGAAAGGTCTTGAGCTGCTTGGCACAACTGGGTCCTGCATTTGGCAAAATCATCAGTGAGTGGCCTGCTATGTTGTCTGCCAATCTTGGGACTATTTCTGGACTTGGACAAAGTGCCCTGCCATTTTGCCTAACAATCTTTGGACTGTGCCATTTTACTTGTCCTTGGGCTTGTTAACCCAGCTGCTACCTGGGCTAAGAGACACCTCCAGCTCCAGTGGACCAGGATCAAGAGGCAGAGCTGAAGCCCAAGTTCGAGGGACCTTCACCCAGCCCTGTAGAGCTGGCACTTTGGACTTGTACTTCTAGCCTCACAAACTCTAAGAGAAAAAATCCCTGTTTGTTAAAGCCATGCACCTGTGGTATTTTGTTAGAGAAGCACTAGATGACCAAGACAGATGGATAGTACAACAAATTGCTACTCTATTTTGGAATCGTTATTTTCCTCATTTTTTCTATTATTATAATTTCAGTATTCTGTTTTGCTTTAGTTTGACACATTTTATATATGAAATGCTATTTCAGAACCATTTGATCCTTCATGTAAAATTATGGTACTTTGTTTTCAGGAAGAGTGTGTCCATAACTAACTGAACAAGTTGGGGTCTCTCACTTGGGCTCTGATTCATTCCTTCTTGGCTAAATGGCTGACTTTTACATTTCAGAGAACTTTAATCTGAAGATGATCTGACTTACAATCATCTTTAACACTCACATTTGATTCCCCTCTTCTTGATATTTTTAGTTGGCTACCTGCTGAAATTGGCTCTTGACTACATTATAATTATTATGGGACTAATGAAATATTTAGGAGCTCTGGTGGCATAATGCCTAAGGCATTTGACTGCTAACCAGCAGGCTGGCACTTCAAACCCACCAGCCATTCCTTGGAAGGAAGGTTGAGCAATCTACTTCCATAGTGATACACCTCAGAAACCCAAAGAGTCTTAGTATGAGTTGAATCCAACTTGATGGCAGTGAGTGAGTGAGCAATGAAATATTTTATTATTATGATGATGATGATGATTTGGGGTAAGATTTACAGAGCAAATTCACTTT
>NW_006927760.1:6708-7411 GCF_000298275.1 Orycteropus afer afer | reverse complement strand
AGAGAGAGAGAGAGAGAGAGAGAGGAGAGAGAGCAAACACTGGTGGCACAGTGCCTGAGGCATTTGACTGCTAACCAGAATGTTGGCAGTTCAAACCCACCAAGTATTCCGCAGAAGGAATACGGGGCAATCTGCCTTGGATACTGTGGTGTAGTAAATTACCTGGTATGGGTTTTCTAGCCATAAGTCTTTGTAAACTCAGTGGTGGAATTTACCACGAGCAACTGAGGAGCTCCTGATTGTAAAAATCATCCACCTGGGGTGTTTCTATTGCAAGCAGCACAAAGCATGTTTTGGGAAGTTCGTGCTCTCTCTCAGGTGCTTAGAATTCTGATGTTATGATTGGTTACTTTGGCCACTCCGCTGGGCTCAAAAGGAGGCCTCCTAGAGGCAGAAGTCTCTCTCTGACCTCTGGCTGAGGAAGACATGTTGCTGAAAGAGACACTGAGAGACATGCCTGCTGAGAAAGAGAACCTAGCATTTAGGCTTTGGGTGCTGTGGGAGGAAGGGTTGGTGTAAGGGCTAGAGGGAGGCAGCATGTCTGGCCTTGTAGGAATAGGCCTTATGTTACTGATGGTGACCCTGTCTTCCTCTTGTAGGGTTAGAAGTGGTCAGGACATGTGGCCTCCTTGCATTTTTAGCAGATACCCAATGGGGGTCGCTCTGAGTTGGAATTGACTCAATGGCAGTGAGGTTTTTTTTT
>NW_006927760.1:2489-5472 GCF_000298275.1 Orycteropus afer afer | reverse complement strand
CATTGGGTTTCCAAGGGTGTACAACTTTACAGAAGTAGACTGCCTCATCTTTCATCCAGAGGATGTTTCTGGCTTTGAACCACCAGCTTTTTGGTTAGAAATTAAATGCCTTAATCACTACACCATGAGAGCTACTTATATATATGTTATATACACATAAAATATGTAATTATACATATGCATTACATATATAATATATACATAATTATACATACACATTACATATATAATAGATATGTAATTATACATATATATTACATATATAATATATGTGTAATTATACATATGGGAGCTCTGGTGGTGTAGTGCCTAAGGCATTTCACCACTAACCAGAAAGCTGGTGGTTCAAACCCACCAGCCACTCCTTGGAAGAAAGATTGGGCAATCTACTTCCGTAGTGATACCACTTCAGAAACCCAAGGAGGGGTCACTATGAGTTGGATCCGACTTGAAGGCCATGAGTTAATTATACATATATGTGTGTGTGTGTGTGTGTGTGTGTGTGTGTGTGTGTGTCTCGGAAAGAAGGTTGGGCAATCATACTTCCATAGTGATACTGCCTTGGAAACCCAAGGAGGGGTCGCTATGAGTCAGGGCCGACTCGATGGCAAACAACAACAACAACAACATATATATGTAATTATACATATGTTGTTGCTGCTGTTAGGTTCTGTCAAGTCAGCTCCAGCTCATAGTGACTCTATGTACAATAAAATGAAACATGACCCAGTCCTTTGTCATCCTCACTATCCTTGCTATGCTTGAGCCCATCATTTCAGCCACTATTTGAGGATTTTCTCCTCTTTTCCTGACCCTCTACTTTACAAAGCCTGATATCCTTTTCCAGAGACAGGTCCTTTCTGACCACACGATCAAAGTAGGTGAGACAAAGTCTGGCTATCTGGGTTTTACTTACTCCAGGACAGGTTTATTCATTCTTCTGGAACTCCATAGTATTTTCAGTATTCTTCACTGACACCACAATTCAAAGGCATCAACTCTTCTTCAGTCTTCTTTATTCATTATCCAGCTTTCACACACATATGAGGCTATTAAAAATAACATGGCTTAAGTTAGGCATATCTCAGTGTTAAAATGATATCTTTATTCCTTAATACTTTAAGATTTCTTTCAGAGTAAATTTGCCCAGTGCAATATAATGTCTAATTTCTTGACTGCTGCTTCCATGGTATTGATTGTGAATCCAGGTAAAATGAAATCTTTGACCACTTCAACCTTTTCTGCATTTATCATGATGTTGTTTATTGACCCACTGGTGAAGATTTTTTTTTCTTTATGTTGAGGTGTAATCCATACTGAAGACTGTAAGTCTCCTTTACTTTCGCAAGCAAAGTTGTGTTATCTGTACATCACGAGTTGTTAATGAGTCTTTCTCCAATCCTGATGCTCCATTCTTCTTCATATAGCCAGCTTCCTGGATTATTTGCTTATCATACAGACTGAATAAATGTGATGAAAGATACAACACTGATGCATATACTTCCTGATTTTAAACCATGTAGTATCTCCTTGTTTCAGAGGACCTTCCAGATTAAGACAGACTGAGAAGGACAGGCCAAACACTTCCGAAAAAAATTGTCCACTAAAAACATTATGAATAGCAGTGAAATATTGTCTGAATTATACATATTATATATGTATGTGTGTGTGTATGTATGTGTATATATATATATATATATATATATATATATATATATATATATATATATATATATACACACACACATACATAAATATATATATATATATATAACCTTCAATCACCTAGTAAGTGATACAAATACAACACTTAGATGTATATACACGTCTAACTAGTGTCTCTAGAAATCTTGGATAGAATCATTTGCATAGCTGGAATACTTGACTTGCAATATCCTCTAATATTTATAGAGGAATTCCATTATAGAAAGATCTTTTAGAAATTCTGGAAGGACTGATAACGTGCACTTTCTGAAGCTCTTAGTGTCTTTTAGGGTCAGAAAAAAATTTTGGGCAATAACTGCTATTTAAAGCCAAAAACTGGAGCAGTTGTGTACTTGGTGATGCCCTCAGCAGTGATAAATGTGCCTGAAATTTTTGTATTAGATTATGTACTTAAGGGTATCATCTGGATAACTTGCAATTCATTCTATGACATTGATCTATATTTTGCCATATGGGAATCATTTAAATCTTGTGAGACACTAATGTTCAAAATTTGGAGTATTAATTGGGAAGTAGAACTTTGGTCAGAGTGGCCTTTTGGCATTGTCAAACCACATGACATATTTCTCTTGCATAATGAATGCTGACCTTTTTGACAGTGTACAATTGAGCTAATCTCGAAGCATCTTATTAAAAAGGATCAGACTTAATACAGCAGGATTTCACTTCCAAATTACAAACTGCCTGATTGCTAATCATTCCAAATGTTAGTCAGCAATTTATTGAAATTGAAAAATCTATGACAGCTTAAAAAATAAAATACAGTCAACATTTTTAAAGCCCATATTTTAGGATGTTTAATTTAGAAAGTTCTGACTACTTATCATTTCAAGGTAATAAAACTTCCTATTGTTTTTAAGAAATATTACTTCATTACTGTTATAAAACATGCATTTATAATAAATTCATCCAAACACTCCAGAAAACTTCAAAGAAAAGAGAATATCCTCGTCTATCAACCAGCTTCATATGTATATACACATATTCGAGTTAGGAGTCACACAGAACCACATAGAATAGTCTTTATAGAAGACTAAAACACAGCTAGGAAATAGCTCAATTTGTCACCTCATTCAAGTTTTCTGGAAAGACACTGACTGACTGCATAAAATAGGAATTCTCTTAAAATCTCAAAATAAAGGAACTCTTTTAAATAATATGAGGGTCACATGCTCTTAATATACATTATAATCAACATTGAGGAAAATTAAATAAACTTTACCTCTTTAAAGAAGTTCAGTTTTAACTATCTGGAAGA
>NW_006927760.1:1026-2389 GCF_000298275.1 Orycteropus afer afer | reverse complement strand
GGGTTTGAACTGCCAGCCTTCTGGTTAGCAGTCAAATGTCTCAGGCACTACACCACCAGAGCTCCCATAATGATGGGATGAGAAAAATAGAGGCTTAGACACCACTTAGGGAACTTCTGCCACAATGAAAACATGCCAAAAGGGATGAATATGTGAATCTAAACAGTGAAGATAAAGAAATAGAAGAGGAATGGATACAAACAAAGATCAAAAAGAGACAATTTTTTGTGGATGAAGCAGGAGCTTGGATTTTTGCTATCATTCTGGCAGTTTTCCTGCCTCCCACATTTTTCTCATTACAGAATCTTCTCTATATTGTCATCATAGTGAGGGCTGTAACAGACATCTGAATATCAGATGCTCACACTTGTTTCAGGATCAAGATGCCTGAAGGACAGGATACAATCCTCTCAATAAAAGGAACTTAACTTGGTGGTGATTCAAAATGAGGTCATCATAATTTCTAGGGGTAAAAAACAAAACAAAACAAAACAAAACAAAAACTGTTTCCTTATCCACAGTTTGAAATGATCCTTATAACTTAGTTATTTTGGAGCTTTTTACCTGATGGATACACACACACACACACACACACACACACACACACTTTTTCTTTGCTTGTTTTGCTTCAGGATACAGATTATCTATTCTTTCCATCTTTGGTTTGTTTTTTAATTGCATAGTATTTTATTTACCCCTGACTCACACATTATTTCTGTAGCACTATCTTTGCGATCATCACTCTGCCCATTCACAAAACTTTCTTTTTATTATCTGGATTTATCTGTAACATTGTCCGAGGAAATAGATAAGATTATAAGCCCTTAATTTGGGTCCATACTCTGATGTGGGTACAGGGAGGGATATAGAAAGTATCTGTGACCACCATGATAACATTAGGAAATGGCAAGACACCAAATCATGCACATAAGAGATTGATGACAAATGCTAATACCAACTAATGTGTCCACAATACTGCATTGCCATTAACACCAAACACCAGGCTACAGATAAAGACATAAACACCTGAGAAGATCAGATAGGGGTCAGTGAACAGGAGTATACTCTAGACTGAGGATAGATTCAGTGAAGGCTAATCTTGCACAGACACCAGTGATACAAAATACCTGTGATTCTTACAAAAACAATAGAAGACAGACACAGTAATCCCTCACAGACACCCAGACACTATGGGGGAGAGATCCAATAGATCTTCCCTCTCAGAATTCTAGTGCTGGGGGACACCAGACTCAATTGACACAACAAAATACATAAAAACTCTGTTCCGAGGCGGGGCAAGATGGCGGACTAGGCAGAAGGATTGCACAGACCCTCTTCAACAAAGAAAAGGGAAACCAATTAA
>NW_006927760.1:0-926 GCF_000298275.1 Orycteropus afer afer | reverse complement strand
TATATATTCTTTAAGACATTTGACCTGGACTTATTTAAAGAGGTGAAGCTTATCTTTGCATAACATGTATCTACATCTATATCTATATATACAATATATGTATAAAAATAAACAAGTTGTTCCTTTTAATGAAAGAAATTATCTACCTATATGTATAATTATATAGAGTGACACATATTCCAGTGAAGTTCATAAACAGTTAAGGATTAAACAAAGGAGGCATTTAGACATATCACTCTTCTTGTGGAAAAATAAGGAGGCACAATCAGAAAATAGTACATCATGATGAATTATGATTATGCAATAATGTAGATTATAATGTATTGTAGATCATGATGAACTGATATGTGACAAGTAGAAGATGAAACTGAACACATAGACATATATAAACATAGTGTAAATCTTTGCTGAAGGGTTTTCACTCTCTATTACAAGTTCTGGTGCCATAGTGGATAAAGCATTTGGCTGTTAACCATAAGTTCTGCAGTTCAAACCCACCAGCTTCTCTGTGGAAGGAAGATAGGGAATCTTCCATGAAGATTTACAGCCTCAGAAACCCAGTGGGGGTTGTTATGAGTCAGGATCCACTCAATGGCAGTAAGTGAGTTACTACAGGTGAAGGGAAGCCTGTAAGTATCATATAGTAGCACAAATAAGTTTGTATTTCAGGGAAGTTCTATAAAGATGGAGTGAGAAAACTCACTCAACTCAAACTCACTTCCATGGAATCAGATCTGATCCATAATGCCCCCTGTGTGGGTTTCCGCGGTGGTATCATTACAGAAGTAGATTGCCCAACCTTCCTCCCGAAGAGTGGCTGGTGGGTTTGAACTGCCAGCCTTCTGGTTAGCAGTCAAATGTCTCAGGCACTACACCACCAGAGCTCCCATAATGCCCAATCTTCCTTCCAAGGAGTGTTTGGTGGG
>NW_006927759.1:6338-7409 GCF_000298275.1 Orycteropus afer afer | reverse complement strand
GCAGAGAACACCATGATCAATTATCACTTTTAAAGACTAGTTACTTATTTTCCCCTGTTAAACACTAGCTAAAGGAAAGAGGCAAGGCTAGCTTTAGAACCTGTCTCTCACCCCTGGGCCTTCCAACACAGTGCCTGAAATTTTCTTTCCTTTAAAGTGCATGAATTTCTATCTTTAGAAATAGATCATGTAAGATAAACAAAGAAAGAAAATAAAACAAAACAAAACATAGTCCTTGGGCATAAAGAGACAAATTTTGACTTATAGGTTGAGCATTTACAGAATCCAGCTGTGTAACTTGGCACTCCCCAATAGTATTGAAGTAGCCTTGAGTCCTTCATCTGTAAAATAATTATATTATCAACTACAGTGTTTTTGTTTTGTTTTGTTTTGATAATTAGAACTAACATGTGCAAGTATTTTGCAAAACTTAGTGTGTAGAATACATTCAATAAATCAGCTAGTATTGATATTTACCCCTATTATTTATACTTTTACTGGTGAAGTTGGTTTAAGGTTATATTAAAGTTATATTAAAATCAAAGTCTGAGTCCACTTTTTCTGGTCTAACACTGTATCTTTTAAAAAACGGCCATATCTTTTCAGTAAGGGTTTAGCTTGGTTATCACCAATGTCATCCTCCAGTTTGAGTTATCACTGAGTACCTTTTCTTAAAAACCCAAACCAAACTAACTGCCATTGAGTCGAATCTGACTCATAGTGACCCCTCCTTGGGTTTCCAAAATGATATCTCTACGGAACCTAGTTTGCCCAATCTTCTTTCCGAGGAGTGGCTGGTGGGTTTGAACCACCAGCTTTCTGGTAAGCAGTCAAATGCCTTAGGCACTACACCACTCTTACTCATTAAAAAATAAAGTCAATTTTGTACCTGCTTACAATCCCCAGTTTTTAATCTCAAAAACATTTTAAAACAAAACTCCTTAAATTCCTTTCTACATTTTGAATTACCCTTATTTTCAAAGTTTCTGAATGTGATCTAATTTAGCTCTGGTAATTTGATTTTCAAAATTCACAATGGTCAAGGTAAGGTTAACTTTTATTGAGAAAAGC
>NW_006927759.1:1884-2783 GCF_000298275.1 Orycteropus afer afer | reverse complement strand
GAGAAAGCTTTCAAGACCTTCATTTGCTGATGTGGCACCACTCAAATTGAAGAGAAACAGCCACAGACATCCATTAATCATAGGAACATGGAATGCTCTAAATGGTAGAAAATCATAATTCAGTTTTAAAATTGTACTTGACCTGATAGTATTGACAAACAAAAATTTGTAATCAGGCAAAGGTGGATTTGGACTCTGATTCTATCACTTGATTCCTGAGTTACTTTACATGCCAGATATTTGTGTGGGGCTAATAACACCTACAACATAGTTTCAGAGAATATATGAAAAAAATGTAAGAAGGACCAAAGCATAGCACTGGGCACCTTGCAAATGATCAATAAGTGGAACTAGTACTACATTATCCTTTTCTTTCATCAGTCTTGGCAAATTTTGGAAAGCCTGTTTTGAACTCTGAGCTCAATTATTTTCCCACTCTGGTAGTTAAGGTTGTGTGTCAACTTGACTGGGCCTGGTTTTGGGTGTCTGGACAGCTGAATGTAGTGATTCCCCATGACGAGACTGGTAATCAACTTCATGGTGGAATCTGCTGGGATGTGGTTTGCTTCCAGTATATAAGGAGAAACTTTTGGAATGGTCTGCAGTTCTTTGGCATGCTTAGAACCTGGATGTAGGAACTCTGGTAGCATAGTGCCTAAGGCACTTGACTGCTAACCAGAAGGCTGGTGGTTCAAACCCGCCAGCCCCTTCTCGGAAGGAAGGTTGGGCAATCTACTTTCGTAGTGATACTGCCTCAGAAACCCAAGGAGGGGTCACTATGAGTTAGGGGTGACTCGATGGCACATAATAACAACAACAACAGACACTGGATGTAGCCGAGTCTTCATTCGGCAGCCTGCCATGTTGCCTGGCGATCTTGCGACTATCTCTGGACTTGA
>NW_006927759.1:0-849 GCF_000298275.1 Orycteropus afer afer | reverse complement strand
AAAAGCATCATCATGATCATAAGCATTTGAGTTCACCATTGTGGTTATTATGTCAATTCATCTCAACAACGTTCTCCTTTGCCCTCAATGGCCTCTACTTCACCAAACATGATGTCTTTATCCAGCTATTTTTCTCTCCTGAAGGCATTCCCGAAGCAAGTGATTTGGATGATGTTCTGTTGTGATCCAAAACATTTTCATTGGCTAATTTTCAGAGGTAGATCACGCTGCTTTTCTTCCTAGTCTGTCTTAGCCTAGAAACTCCATAGAAATCTGTACACCATGGGTGACTCTGCTGGTATTTGAAATACCAGTAGCATGACTTCTTATATCATAGCAATACACAAGTCACCAAAGTACCACAAGCTGATAGATGGTGGGCTCAGCTGAAGAAATTATATAAAATGAGAAAAGAAGATCATCAGGAGCAGCTTTTAAGCCGTGTTCCATAATTTTTTTTCTTCTTGTTCTTCCTGTTTTCAATGTCACTCTTGCTCTCTTGTCTCTCTGGCCTTGATATTGTTTCATTTTCAGCTATAATTATGCATTGCAATGCTTTCCAGTTCTAGTCTCTCAGATTAAGACTGCTATTCATTCACCAAGGTCATCGTTTAAGTCATTGACTTTCAAAATTATGTGACTATGGACTACAGGAAAGCATATAATTCACCTCAGACTCAGTTCATTCACACTCACAAGAGCAAACAACTAAAAAGTTTCATTAAAACACCATATTGCATGCAATGAACTCTCATATTTTCTGTTATATTTCATTTCTTTTTGATAATACTAAGTTGACTTAGCATCATATTCAAGAAGTTAAAAGTCACAATTTGGAGGAAAAAAAAT
>NW_006927758.1:7612-8434 GCF_000298275.1 Orycteropus afer afer | reverse complement strand
GGAACCTGTACATAGACCAGGAGACTGTCATTCAAACAGAACAAGGGGACACTGCATGGTTTAAAATCAAGAAGGGAGTGCATCAGGGTTGTATCATTTCACCATATTTATTCGATCTATATGCTGAGCAAATAATCTGAAAATCTGGACTATATGAAGAAGAATATGTTTTCAGGAGTGGAGGAAGACTCATAAACAGCCTGCAATATGCTGATGACACAACTTTGCCTGCTGAAAGTGAAGCACTTACTGATGAACAGTAGAGACTACAGTCTGCAGTATGGATTACACCTTAATATAAAGAAAACAAAAATCTTCACAACTGGACCAAAAAGCAGTATCATGATAAATAGAGAAAAGATTGGAGTTGTCAAAGACTTCATATTACTTGTTTCTACAGTCAACACCTATGGAAGAAGCAGTTAAGATATCAGACATCCTGTAGCATTGGGCAAATGTGCTGCAAGAGACCTCTTTCACATGCTAAAGAGCAAGGATATCTCCTTGAACTCTAAGGTGCACCTGACACAAGCCATGGTATTTTCAGTCAACTCATATGCATGTGACAGCTGGACAGTGAATAATGAAGACCAAAGAAGAGTCTATGCTTTTGAGTTGTGGTGTTGGTGAAGAAAGCCGAAAGTACCATGGAATGCTAAAAGAACTAACAAAAATGTCCTGGAAGAAGTGCAACCAGAATGCTCCTTGGAAAAAAGAATGGGCAAACATCACCTCACCTACTTTGGTCATGTTGTAAGACAGGATCATTACCTGGAGAAGGATATCATGCTTGGTAAATTGGAGGTTCAACTATAAATGGGA
>NW_006927758.1:4805-5647 GCF_000298275.1 Orycteropus afer afer | reverse complement strand
CAAATTGAGGAGAAACAGCTGCAAACATCCATTAATAATTGGAACATGGAATGTATGAAGTATGAATCTAGGAAAATTGGAAGTTGTCAAAATTGTAATGGAGCCCATAAAGATTGCTATCCTAGGCATAAGTGAGCTGAAATAGATTGTTTTGGGCCATTTTTAATCAGAGTACCATGTGGTCTACTATGCAGGAATGACAATTTGAAGAGGAATGGTGTGGTGTTCATGATCACAAAGGATATTTGAAGATATTTCCTGAAGTACAATGCTGTCAGTGATTGGATAATATCCATATGCCCACAAGGAAGACCAGTTAACACAACTACTATTCAAATTTATGCACCAACTACCAAAGGCAAAGATGAGGAAATTGAAGATTTTTATCAGCTTCTGCAGTCTGAAATTAACTGAACATGCAATTAGAATGTGTTAATTATCACTGGTGACTGGAATTGAAAAGTTGGAAACAGAGGAATCACTGGTAGTTGCAAAATTTGCCCTTGGTAACAGAAATGATGCTGAAAATTGCATGATAGAATTTTGCAAGACCAATGAATTATTCATTGCAAATATCTTTTTCCAGCAATACAAATGACGACTATACACATGGACTTCTCCAGAAGGAATACACAAGAATCAGATTGACTACATCTGTGGCAAGAGCTGATGGAAAAGCTCAATATTTTCAGCCAAAACCAGGCCAAGAGCTGATTGTGGAACATACCATCAACTGCTCATGTGCAAGTTCAACTTGAAGTTGTAGACAATTAAAAGAAGTCCAAGAGAGCCAAAATATGACCTTGAATATATCCCTCCTGAATTTAGAGACCATCTATAGA
>NW_006927758.1:2553-3510 GCF_000298275.1 Orycteropus afer afer | reverse complement strand
GGTTGTAGCAGTATATTGACAGAGAACTTCCAGTGGTGCAAGCTGGATTCAGAAGAGGATGTGGAACAAGTGATGTGAAGGAATATCATACCTGCTGTCAGATGGATCCTGGCTCAAAGCAAAGAATACCAGAAATATGTTTGTTTAGTTGTGTTTTATAGACTATGCAAAGGCATTTGATTGTGTAGATTATAACAAATTTTGGATGACATTGAGAAGAATGGGAATCCAGAACACTTGATTGTGCTCAGAAGGAATCTTTACATTGACCAGCAGGCTGTTGTTCAAACAGAACAAGGGGACACTGCACGGTTTAAAATCAAGAAGGGAGTGCATCAGGGTTGTACCCTTTCCCCCTTTTCAATCTATATGCCGAGCAAATAATCCAAGACCTGGAACGTAGCATCAGGATTGGAAGAATTATTAAAAACCCGAGATACGTTGATGACACAACTTTGCTTGCTGAAAGTAAGGATGACTTGAGGCACTTACTGATGAAGATTGAAGAATACAGTCTGAAGCATGGATTACACCTCAATATGACTAACCAACTAACTAACACATTGCCTTGGAGTCGAACTTGACCCATAGTGACCCCTCCTTGGGTTTCCAAGGTAGTATCACTACAGAAGTAGAATGCCCAAACGTCATTCCGAGAAGTGGCTGATGGGTTTCAACCGGCAACCTTCTGGTTAGCAATCAAATGCCTTAGGCACTATGCTACCAGAGCTCCTATCACAATATAAAGAAAACAAAAATCCTCACAACTGGACCTACAAGCAGTGACACGATAAATGGACAAAAGATTGAAGTTGTCAAAGACTTCACATTGTTTGGTTCTACAATCGATGCCAATGGAAGGAGCAGACAGAACATTAGACTATGTATACCACTGGGCAAGTTGGCTGCAAGGGATCTCTTTCAAGTTCTAAGGAGCAAGGATGTCTCCTTGAGGAC
>NW_006927758.1:0-521 GCF_000298275.1 Orycteropus afer afer | reverse complement strand
CATATACTTTGTCTCATGACATTGACCACAGTTTACCACAATGCAACATCTCCCCTCCCACTTCCTCCCCATAGTTACCTCTTCCCTGTGTCCATACCTCCATGCACTCCTGTCCTCTGAGCTGTCTCCCTGTGCATAAGCAGCCCTTCTTTCTCCCATGATTGTTCTCTCCAAGGAGTGTACCTATTTGAGGTAAATGTTTAACTCATATGCTTGTCTTTTGTTTGTCTTGAAACCACAGGTGTGGATTCAGTTCCAGATCTGAAGGGCAGCTACGGGCCATAGTCTCAGTGGATCCACCAGGTTCTATAAGACCAGCAAACCTGGTCTCCCCCCTTTTTTTTCTTCCAAATCATTTTTAATTATGTTCCACATTGTTCTCCCTCTCTATCATTGGCTCTCACTTCTTTAGGGTATATACCTAGTAACTCTGGTAGCATAGTGCCTAAGGCACTTGACTGTTTACCAGAAGGCTGGCAGTTCAAACCCACCAGCCACTCCTCGGAAGGAAGGTTGGGCAA
>NW_006927757.1:6169-6694 GCF_000298275.1 Orycteropus afer afer | reverse complement strand
ATTCCACAGGAGAAAGATGTTGCAGTCTGCTTCCATAAAGATTTACAGTCTTGGAAAGCCTATGGGACAATTTTACTCTGAATGGTTTTGTTTGGCTTGGATGGTGGTTCTATGTTTAACTTTTTGAGGAACTGCCAAATGTTTTTTCCTTTCTTTCTATATTTTGTGATATGGAAAATGGATTGCCTTCTTTGAGCCACACCCGTAACTGTACCTTTAGCCCATTTCTGCTTAGTGCTCTCTCACTACTGGTGCTATGTTGAAGTCCCAGCATATCTCATGATTGAAATCTGTAAAAATGGCATAACAGAGGTGTCTGACCTCTTCAAGCTTCACAACAGAGGAGGAGAATCAATATCAACACCACAGCCCAAGGCTGATTCCTACAACACAGAGGTCAAACGTGCCTCCACCATCCAACCGTTTTACAAATTCTGACACCAGTCATCTCTCCCACTGCACTCACTACTTCTCTGCTGGGTTAAATAATTCATTACAATAGACACACAGAATTCACAGACCATA
>NW_006927757.1:2982-3835 GCF_000298275.1 Orycteropus afer afer | reverse complement strand
TGTTGTTATTTGCCGTTGAGTCGGCCCCAACTCATAGCGACCCCTCCTTGGGTTTCCGAGGCAGTATCACTACGGAAGTAGGATTGCCCAACCTTTCTTCCTCTGTAAAAGTTTACCACCTTGGAAATCCAGTAGGGGTCATTATGAGTTGGAATCAACTCGATGACAGAGAGTTTTGTTTTGTTTTGGTTTGGTTTGGTTTGTTTAGTGTAGGCCCAGAATGTGGAAATCATAGAACCATAACATTAATATCACAGGCAAGTAAAATTTTGCTGAACATAATTCAAATAAGGTTGCAGCAGTGTATTGACAGAGAACTGCCAAAAATTCAATCCGGTTCAAAAGAGGATGTGGAATGAATGATGTCATTGTTGATGTCAGGTGGATCTTAGCTGAAAGCAAAGAATACCAGAAAGGTGTTTACCTATGTTTTATTGACTATGAAAAGGCATTTGATTGTGTGGATCATAAAAAATGATGGATAACATTGAAGAATAGGAATTTCAGAACACTTAATTGTGCTTGTGAGGAACTTGTACACAGAACAAAAGGCAGAACATGGTGATACTTAGTCCAAGAGAACAGAACAATGGGATACTGCGTGGTTTTAAGTCAGGAAAGTTGTGTGTCATGGTTGTATCCTTTTACCATACTTATTCAATATGTATGCTGAGCAATTAATCTCAGAAACTATACTATGTGAAGAAGAAAGTGGTGTCAAGATTGGAGGCAGACTGGTTAACAATCTGCAATATGCAGATGGTACAACCTTACTTGCTGAAAGTGAAGAAGACTTATAGCACTTACTGATGAAGATCAAAGACTACAGCCTTCAGTATGGATTACACCTCAA
>NW_006927757.1:0-1746 GCF_000298275.1 Orycteropus afer afer | reverse complement strand
TTTTATGGTTGAGATTACTGAGGTTTAGATAGGTTAAGTAACTTGCCAAAGGTCACAGATCTTGTCAGTAAAGAGCTATAAAACAAGTCCGCATCTTTGTAAATCTGAAACTTAAGCTCTTTCCATTATGAAACTTCTCTTGATTTTCATTTCAGTGCAAATTGTTAACACTGCCTCTTATCTTTCTCTTTCACTTCCTGAGATGTACTATCCAATGTTGAAGAAACATGAAGAAGAAAATCGAAAGTCTCTTTGCTACATAGACACTGAGCAAGGTTAATTCATGTCAGAATGAGTTTTTCTATAACCCACATTTCAGTACAAAAAATACAAACATTTATTACAGTAAAATGGCAAATTACTATATATTTTTGGTATAGAAAGGAGCTTTGGTGGCATAGTGCCTAAGGCATTTGACTGCTAACCAGAAGGCTGGTGGTTCAAACCTACCAGCCCACCTTGGAAGGAAGACTGGGCAATCTATTTCTGTAGAGTTACCTCTTTAGAGAGATACTGCCTTGGAAGCCCAAGGAGAGGTTGCCATGAATGGGAATTGACTTGATGCCAGTGAGTTTGGTTTTGGTTTTAGTATAAAAATAGTGAGTGGAAGCCACTGATGGTATTTACACAAATGCCATGTTTTGTGGCTAGTAGGCCTGTCATAAATGGCAATGACTACAGATCCTATTCAGTGAAGAGATTTTGTTCAGCTTTACTTTCTCTGGGTTGTGTTTCAAAATATAGTTCTCCTCTCCTAGTCATAAATTGTATACTAAAATATGGATTTAACAATTTTATTTTGCAAGCTACACTTTTACCTCAACACTGACTTCATCTAGAATTTTTGTCTCTAATCCTTTAACTCTCTACCCTTCTCCTCCCCAAACAAACAAACAAAGTCAGTAGTCAACTCTCTAATTGTTAGTTTCTTTAGGTTAAGAATGTTTCAGTGTAGAGCACACTGTTGTAGAAATCATCAATTTTCTCTTATCATATCTCAAAAAACACTTATTAAACTGGTACATGCTTCATGTTGATATAGGACTTTACTAACTAACCCATTGACATTTAATTGCTTTGATAGAATACTTAGCCAATCTTTGAATATTGTATTCCTGATTAAATGCTTAGACAAGCTATTTCAAAACAACTCATCTATTTATGTTGATGGAAGCAAAATTGTTTTAGGCCCCAATATTTTTTCCAGTGTGTAAAAAAAAAAGAATCTCTTAATATGTAAATACATAACACTTTCCAACATCATAGCATCAATCATAAGATGACTGTTCATTCATTCAGCAGATGTTTACTGAAGTTCTAGTGTCAGGCTACAAACTGAGAACAAAGAAATTGAATGCATTCTCGGACCTCAAGAAATGTACGTGTCTAGTGAGATTAGGCCAAATATATACCTCTAAAACATATGCTATTGTTTGTGTGTGCTGTCAAGTTGATTCAGACTCATGCCTACCCTATAGGACAGGATAGATCTCCCTTATATGCTGTAATCTTTATAGAAGTAGCTCTCTAGTTATTTTCTCCCAAGAAGTCACTGATGTGTTTGAACCACCAACTTTCAGTTAACAGCCAAGATTTAACCGTTACACAACCAGAGCACCTCTTTGGAAGAATATAGTTAGAAATGATAGCAAAATCTGACATACTACTTGTTAGCTGCTGTAGAATTAACTCTGACTCATGGAGATCCCATGTACAAATAGAACAAAATGATGCCTGGTTCTGTAC
>NW_006927756.1:7575-8078 GCF_000298275.1 Orycteropus afer afer | reverse complement strand
ATAAAGATACAGAAGAAAACAAACCAAGGCAGGGAGTGTTGACACTAGAGGGACTGGAGGAGTGGAAGCCTGAGCTGACAAAGTGGTGGCCCAGAGAACACCTGCTGATGAGATGGGAACAAGAAGCTGGTGACAGGAACCTAATGGTCCATAGGAGCCAGGAGCCAGGAGAAGGTCTGAGCAGATTTGCGGCCTGGGGGCAGACTGAGTCCTGGGAGGACAGTGTGAGAAGAAACTTGGTGTTTGAAGGAGAGTTGGTGGCTGGTGTGGCCTGTGTCACTGTTGCCAGGAGGACTGCCTGGGTCCCAGCAGAGAGCAGATACTCACATACGGTGCATGGGACAGTGGCATTGTTCTCCCTTAGCCAGCAGGTACCATGTCCTCTAGGCCAGTCCACGGGATGTGGGGGCTGCATGCAGAGGTGGCATGTGCATATTGGGAGAAGTCAGGATCTGAAACGTCTGTAGGCCCACCAGGAAGGAAGCCCGGGGCCCGGGGAGCAG
>NW_006927756.1:5261-6244 GCF_000298275.1 Orycteropus afer afer | reverse complement strand
GAAACAGTGAATGTGTTTACTAAGTTGCAGAATAAATCAACAAAATTGAGCTACATGTTTACTGGTGTTTAGAACAATACCAATGGGGATTTGAAAATTTTTAAATATCACATGAAATATCACCAGAAATACTAAAGATAAACTTAACAAAATACATGCATGATTCCTACACTGATAACTTAAAAACACTGCTGTGAGAAATCAACCAATTTCCATAGGAAGGAGAAGAATACCATGTTCATGGAGTTTGTATGTCACATTCATGACCATTTCTCCCCAAGTTCATCTAAAGACTGAACTGAAATAAATGAAATCCCATCAGAATTTTACACCATCCTAGGGAGTAATACTTCCATCCCCCAGTTGAATGCTTGAGGTCTACCTGTCACTTTAATGTGAAATCCGGTAGCTCCCTCTTCACACATCTTCACACCATTCCTCCCCCCAGTGTTCAGGAGCCCTCGGGTCTTCACTTCCCAGATGTCAGTCCTGTCCACACATCATGCTGAGCTCACTCCTGGTGTTCTCTCTGGTGCCACATGATGCCTCCATGGGCATCGCTCTCACCCCAGCTCAATACTACACGGGGACCACTTGGTCTGATCCCTGCTTAACCTTCAGGTGCACCCCAAGAGCATGAGCTTACAATCAAGAAGGCACCGTCATTCCCAGGGCTTCTCTGCCCATGTTGGCAGGGCCTGGGTGGCTCTGTCTCTGCCATGTGCAGTTCCAGGAGCAGCCCTCCAACAATATTAAGCTCTGGGGCTCAGACACTTTTCCTTCTGGAGAGTCCGCAGTTGGGTAACGTTGGAATCCTCATGCAGGTCCTTCGTCTCCCCTCTTATAAGCCTGTCTCCATTGGAAGATGAAAGGTGCATTTTGCTAAACCAGGATGAAAACAAGCAACATAGACTGAAAGAGAAAACAGGAAGCCCTAGTTTTCCCTGGTGACTCACTGGGCCACAGTTTTCCCATCCCTGGTC
>NW_006927756.1:4677-5161 GCF_000298275.1 Orycteropus afer afer | reverse complement strand
AGCTAGAAAAAGGAGCAAACCTGAGGCCCATGCTTGTCTCAGGCCCTGGGCCCTACATGCCCCTCCCCCACCAGCCTCAGGGCTCAGGCAGGGTCATAGTTCTCCCTAGGGGCCAAAGAGGAGCATTGCCCAGACCTATTCCCAGGCCTCCTGCCACAGCAGGGAGCACAGATGTACTGACACAGTCCCTTAGATTAGGAAGGTCCAAATTATGTACAACTCCTGTGTTGTTGTTTTTGTTAGGTGCTGTAGAGTCGTCTCCAACTCATGGTGACACCATGCACAGCAGAATGAAACACCTCCTGGTCCTGCACCAGCTCTGCAATCCCTTCTATACTTGAGCCCATCACTGCTGCCACCTTGTCAATCCACCTTGTTGGTGGCCTTCCTCTCTTTCATTGATCTTCCACCTTACCAAGCATGACATCCTTCTCCAAGGAATTGTCCCTTCTGACAACATGACCAAAGTAGATGAGAGGAAATC
>NW_006927756.1:3316-3912 GCF_000298275.1 Orycteropus afer afer | reverse complement strand
ACATCCTCTTCTGAATCCAGCCTGCTTTTCTGGAAGTTCTCTTGGCCTTGGTGACACAGCTCCTACTGGCCCTTTACAACAATTCTTTCATGGCCGACAAGTGAACCCTGAACAACACTGAAGTTTCACAATTGGGCAGATTTGGGAAAGTACTCCCAACAGGAAAAATTTCTTGTCAAAACTTGGAACAGGAGACTTGGAAGAGGCACAGTGGGTCCTTTCAGGAGCATGGTGTGTGAGAATAGATTATTATCAATGAGCTAGATTGACAGTGACTACAATGATGGGCTCAAATGACAATGATTGTCAGGATGTCGAAGGACCAGACAGTGTTTCCTTCTGTCGCTCATAGGTTCACTATGAGTTAAAGCTGACCAAATGGCTTATGACAACAAGAATTATACAAAGGAAACCCCTAGTAATGCTATCTTCCACATACACATTTCCTAAATAACATTCTCACTCACTGCCGTCAAGTCGGATCCGACTCATAGTGACCCCTCCTTGGGTTTCCAAGGCTGTATCTCTATGGAAGTAGATTACCCAGTCTGCCTTCCTGGGAGTGGCTGGTGGGCTTGAACTGCAAGCCTTCTAGT
>NW_006927756.1:2382-3216 GCF_000298275.1 Orycteropus afer afer | reverse complement strand
CAGGTAGGTAGGTAGACAGACAGACACAGACAGACAGCTGTCCTTGAGCCAATTTTGTCTCATGGCATCTTGTGTAAAACAAATTAAACATTTTCTGGTCTTGTGTCATCCACAGAACGGCCGTCATGTTCATGTCAACTGTATTTTTGTGACACTCCGTCTCCCCAAGGGCCTCCCTCACCCTCGCGGGTCCTCTTCTTCACCAGACATCACTGCAGTGATTGGTCCCCCTGTTGGCGTTTCTAAGAAGCGACTGCGATGATGTTCTGTGCTCCATGAACTCTCATTGGCTGACCTTCAGTAGCTTGCCAGGACTTTCTCCCTAGTCTGCCTTAGTCTGGAAGCTCTGCTCAACCCTATCCACCACGGATGACAATGCAGGTCCTTGAAATGCAGGTGGTCGTAGCTTCCAGCACCACAGGAACACACAAGGCACTGACAGGTGGTGGTGGAGGCTGGGATGTAGAGTGATAGGACTGGTGGACCATGAGAGAGAGATGCTTCCCAAGTCATTTCCAAGGCTGATTCCATTCTGCCCTTGACAGCTGGCTCCAGCCCGGAGACCTGGCCCAGAAGTCTCTGCTTTGTTCCCCCAAATCTTGGGGCCACTTCACCCTGACTCCTGGGATCCTGAGAAGGAGGGGCTCAGAGACTGTGGGGCACATAGTCCCCACAAGACCGTGTTCCTTTCATCCTCCATCCCGTGTGGAACAAGGGCACAGATGCAGAGGCATCAACCCAACACCACCTTTTCAGAAGGTTCATCTTCCCATCAGTTTTCAGGACAGAGTCACCCTCACGTGACAGGAAATCCACCCGTTACACGTGCAGGAT
>NW_006927756.1:0-546 GCF_000298275.1 Orycteropus afer afer | reverse complement strand
TGGAGCTCTGGTGTGCAGGGTGGGGGCTTTGGTCTGCATTGTTCCCGTGGTCGGAGTCCGCCTGCTTATCATCTCTAAGGAGGACTAGTGGCACACTGGTTACCCGCTCATGAGGTGGCCGATAGGAACCTACCAGGTGCTCCACGGAGAAAGGACATGGGTAGCTGCTCCCGTGAAGATCACGGCCTTGCACACCCTCTGGGGCACTTCTGCTCTGTCCTCTAGGGGCGCTGTGAGCCAGCAGCAGGTTTGGCTGTTGGTTTGTTTCTGCGAGAAAGGACATGAACAGAAGGAATCGGGTGTTAGGACTGGAACGGTCTGTCTCCGACATTCCCTGTTCCCCGCTCGAGTTTCTCTGGGCTTCTGTCGGGAGATCCAGTATCTTCTTCCTGAACCTCGTCCTCCTCCCCAGCCGCAGCTCTTCAAGGTCACTGGGGTCATTCTGAAGCCCGGGAAATCAGTCTGGTGTGTGAAGCTGGCAGACTTGTCGCTGTTTGGGTCCTGAATGCCCCCATGTGGTTTGTGGCTGAGTTCCTCCCTGCTCTC
>NW_006927755.1:7054-7646 GCF_000298275.1 Orycteropus afer afer | reverse complement strand
TGGATCAAACGTCAAGCTGGAGGCTTTTGTCAACTCACACAGCTGTAGGGGCTGACAAGCTCAAGGTTGCCAGGCAGTATACTGGCTGTTGACTCCAACAAATGATGCATCCAACATCTCCAGGCCGAATGGTGGATTGTTCACTCACGGACAGTTGTAGGCAGCAGAACAGGATCCCGATCCACAGAAGAGTGTCTCTTTTCCTAGGATGTCCATAAATAGATTGGAAGCAGGCCACACCCCTAGGGAAACTCCCTTTCAATGGACTGGTTGCTCAAAACATATACATCTGATCCCATCATGGGAATAACCCACATCACAACTGCTTAAACCATACAGAATTGTGGTTCAGTCAAGTTGACACACAGTTTCAACTAACAAGGTCCACCCCTTGTCAACTTGGCAGTTGTACACATCTTCTTAACCATGTATAATCTCTAAATAAGGACAACTATAAAGTCATATTTGCACCTAACATTATACGCTAACACACATATAACCAAAATGCATTAACCTTGTTTACATTTCACAGTTCATAACAGAAGGAAACAAAAATATTTGATGCACATATACAATGAAGAAATATAACAAT
>NW_006927755.1:3462-4584 GCF_000298275.1 Orycteropus afer afer | reverse complement strand
AAAGTGACAGTCATATGCATGGCTTGAAGTTCTGCCCATTGAGAGGATTTCCCTTCATGACTGTCCTTCAAGGAAGTCCCAGAAAGGGGCTGCAGTGCTGCTGCTGTCCACTTTTGAGTGGTATCTGCGTATCGTGCAGAACCATCTGTAAACCAGGCATGAGTTTTCTCTTCCTCAGTCAACTGATCATAAGGAACTCCCCATGGGCCCATAGGTGCAGACTGGGAGAGGGAAGGTAATGTGACTGGAGTGGAGACCATAGGCATATGGGCCACTTCCTCATGCAACTTAGTTGTGCCTTCAGGTCCTGCTTAAGCTCAATCTCTGATATGCCACTTCCATTTAATGAAGGAGTGCTGCTGTGCATGTCTAATTTTATGACTCTGTGGGTCAGACAACACCCAGCTCATGATGGGCAGCTCAGGCCTCATGGTGACTTGGTGGCCTATGGTTAGGCATTCAGTCTCTACTAAAGCCCAGTACAAGCTGTGATAGTTCAGTTTGTGTGTCAACTTGGCTGGACCTGGTTGAATGGTTGGGGAGCTGGATGTAGTATTCCCCATGATGAGACTGGTAATCAACTTCATGGTGGAATCTACTGTGAGCAGCTGAGGAGCTGCCTTAGGGAATGTGGTCTGCTTCCTGTACGTAAGCAGAAGTCTTGGGGAATGGTTCTAGCTTATGGCATGCTTGGACCCTGCATGTAGCCATGTTGCTGTCCAGCAGCCTGCCATGCTCTGTAGACCTTGGGACTTACAATGAGCTTAAATTAACGGCCTGCTGTGTGGTTTGGTAACATTGAGACTATGCCTTTTTACTTGTCAACCTTGGGCTTGTCAGCCTCAGCAGCCAGCAGATGTCTGAGTGCAGAAATACCTCTAGCTCCAATGGGCTGGGAGCAGGAGGCAGAGGTAGACCCCAAGGTTGAGGGGCTTTCACCCAGCCCATAGAGTCTGGCACTTTGAACTTGGACTTAAAGCCTCCAAACTATAAGAGAATAAACTCCTGTTTGTTAAGGCCATCCCATTTGTGGTATGTTCTTGTCAGAGCGGCACTAGGGAACCAGAACACAAGCCAAAAGCTGTTTCTCAAAAGGAGAGTAGTTATCTGCAGAGGATGGCA
>NW_006927755.1:0-2079 GCF_000298275.1 Orycteropus afer afer | reverse complement strand
ACCCCTCCTTGGGTTTCTGAGGCAGTATCACTACGGAAGTAGATTGCCCCATCTTCCTTCTGAGGAGTGGCTGGTGGGTTTGAACTGCCAGCCTTTTGGTTGGCAGTCAAGTGCCTTAGGCACTACGCTACCAGAGCTCCTGCACAGGACAAATAGGCTAATTAAATGAGGATGCAGTGGGAATCACCACCCCTGCATCCTTCAAGTCCTTGATCATGGCAGTAATCTCTGAAACACTTTCAGGGATGCAGTATTGTTTTCTTTTACTATTTTTGTAGGTAGAGGCAGTTCTGATGGCTTCTAGTTGGCTTTTCCTATCCTAATAGCCCCTACTCCACATGTCAGGGACCCAATGTGGGAATTCTGCCAACTGCTCAGTACATCTATTCCAATTACGTATTCTGGGACTGGGGAAATCACTACAGGATAGGTTCAGGGACCCACTGGACCCACTGTGAGATGCACCTGAGCTAAGACTCCATCAATAGCTTGATCTCCAGATGTACCCTGTTCTGGTTAATTCTGTTCTGGTTACCTAGTGCTGCCCTGACAAGAATATCCCACAAATGGGATGGCTTTAACAAACAGGAGTTTATTCTCTTACAGTTTGGAGGCTTTAAGTTCAAGTTCAAAGTGCCTTAGGGCCCAGCTCTGTCTTCTGCTCCTGGCTCACTGGAGCTAGAGGTATTTCTTCACTCAGATAGCTGCTGGCTGCTGAGGCTGACAAGCCCAAGGTTGACAAGTAAAAAGGCACAGTCCCGATGTTACCACACCACACGGCAGGCCACTATTTCAAGTTCATTCTAAGTCGCAAGGTTGGTAGAGCATGGTAGGCTGCTGAACAATGACACAGCTACATGCAGGGTCCAAGTGTGCCATATACTAGAGACCATTCCCCAAGGCTTCTTCTTATGTACAGGAAGCAGACTACATTTCCTAAGGCAGCTAACTCAGCTGCTCAGGGTAGATTCCACCATGAAGTTGATTACCAGTCTCATCATGGAGAATACTACATCCATCTTCCCAGCCACTCAACCAGGCCCAGCCAAGTTGACACACAAACTGAACTACCGCATCCCCACTCTGACTGGTGGGCCACAATGATGCTTTGGGTCTCCTGGAATTAGTGTCAGTTCAGAGCCAATGTCCAGTAATCCCCCAAAATCTGATTATTTCCTTTTCCCCAATGAACAGTCACTCTTCTAAAAGGCCTCAGATCCCTTTGGGGAAGGCTGGGAGAAAGACTAACATTATAAATTTTGGGCAATGTGGTGGGGTCCTTCCTCAACAGGACCTGGCCTCCCCTCATTCAAGGGGTTTGGGGTCTTTAAACTGACTCAAGTCTGGGCATTGATTGACAGGCCCTGACTCTGTATTCTGGCGATTCAATCCAGGCTGCTGTTTACGTGACCTAGAATTCTTCTGACTATACAGATCAAGTAAATATTTAGTAGGTTTCCCATGTATTTCGCTCCTAGGAATACCTTGCCTAAGTAGCCAATGCCATAATTCCACATGAGTCAGAGTATTCTGATTACTGTTTTGACCCTGCTGTCCATTATGGTAACCATACCCACCTTGTCTTTGTCAATTAACTGCTGTCACTTGGTCCCTACTACCACGGGGTCCAGTCAGCCCCATCATAGTCAAGTGTCTTAGTTCAATTAGGACAGTTCCCACTGTCAAATCCAGCTTACACAAAACAGCAATCACAGCAGTCTTCAAGGATGCTGGGGCTCCCTTCACAAATTTATTCCTCACCATAATTGTAAAAGGCGTGCCCTTTGGAATCTCCATTTCTGTCTCTAGAGGTCTAATCTGATAAACCCATTCTAACATGCCAATTTCCCTAAGCCTCTGGATACCTTCTTCTACATTATACCAAGGCAGATGTGGTACTTCAGCTTGACTTATGGTAGGCCACCACATAATCCATGCTTCAGTAAGCCAACCAAATAAACTATTAGATCCTTTCCTAACCTCTTGAGCTAAAAGAATAAATGAACAATCCATACTTAGTGGGCCTAAATCAATAAACTCAGAATGAGCCAATGTTACATTCCTTGTACCATTATTCCA
>NW_006927754.1:0-6617 GCF_000298275.1 Orycteropus afer afer | reverse complement strand
GTGTCCCTGAGTTGTCCCTGGGGCTGACTGCTTCTCTATCTGGGTTCCTGGCTTTTATCCCCTTTCTCCTGCTCTTCCCACCTGCTACTTTGGGCATCCCTGAGTTGTCTCTCCTCACCTGTAACCCTGGGGCTGTATCATAGAGATACCACCTTGGAAACCCAAGGAAGGGTTGCTGTGAGTCGAAATCAACTCGATGGCAGTGAGTTTGGGTTTTTGTTTATTATAAGTAATGTGTCACACAGTTTGAGAATGGGAAGCACCTGTTCAAATCTGATAAAGTAGTAAACATACCTCAATGCAATAACTGTTTTAAAACATTAATAATAGTATGGTATAATTTTTAATAGTCAAAAAATAAAAATACCCAAAGAGATATTAAAATCAAATGCTACCAGCTCAGGGATGTGTGTTGTAGGAGACTCAGTGATATGTTGCCTATCACTGAGTGGCCCCTAGGAAGGACGGCTGCCTGGCTATGATGTGTGATCATCCCTGGCCTCCAGCTGTCAGCCAGTTGAATGGCTGCCTTGCCTATCCAAGGTCATGCCCTTCCTAGTAGGAGAGCCACTTCCTGTGCCTGAAGGAGGAAAAGGCCCAGGTCTTTTAGTTTGAAGTGGGACAACATTGATGGCATAGTTTGCTCCTGATCTCCCCAATATGTTGGCTGAGCCTTGTATTCAGTCCCACTTCTCTCTCAGATCCATTCTGCTTCCCCTTTCTTCCTCTCACAAGTGCTGATCCCCATTAAACAACTTACCTCCAAAGTCAGTCTCTGAATCTACCTCCAGAAAGGATAGTAAGGCACCAGGAGGACATGAATTTTGAAGACAGACAGACTCAGTTCTGCTACTTATTATTTGGGTGCCATGGGAAAAGTCACTCTCTGAGTCTTGGATTTCCCATCTGTAAAATGTAGATGAAATCCACCTCCCTTGCAGGGTTGTCTTACAAATTAGAGAAAATGTCTGTGAGGGCCGGCACATAAGAGATCCTCAGTAAATGAAGCTAAAGTTATTTGGTAGAAGACATCATTTGGTGTCTGCTCAGTGCAGGCAGAGTTTTCTCTGGTAGCTGTTCATTTAGAGGAGCTGCTTGGCAAGAGATTCCTGGGACAATCCTATGGTGGGATCTAATGCCCTACAAACAACTTGGAACCCACAAAAACCCTAGAGATCACCAAGAACTCTGGTGCCCACAAACTGAAGAAACATTGTATCATCATACTATGTCTAAAATTAGTTGAGGCTTTGTAGGACCATGACTCCCAGAAAATTCATAAGGACACCATGGGAAATTTAAAATTTTTGCAAGAAATAAAGAGATACTCAGAATCCACTACACAAACACTACACAAACTACTAGCTTGAGGAAGTCTGCAGCTTTAACATTAGAACATTCTGTATTCTATCTTTTTTTTTTTTTTTTTTATGACATTCTATCTTTGCAAAGCTGAGTTTTCAGCAGTTGTATTTTAAAAAAAGCAAGTACCATGTGAAAATCAATATGTAACAGGAGGTGAGCATATCAGTGCCCATTTGAGTCTAGGATTTTGAGAAGTTGTCCAGCTCCCAGGGGCCC
The DNA here is from genome assembly GCF_000298275.1 of Orycteropus afer afer. Taxonomy (NCBI): domain Eukaryota; kingdom Metazoa; phylum Chordata; class Mammalia; order Tubulidentata; family Orycteropodidae; genus Orycteropus; species Orycteropus afer. Next base: position 5,036 of record NW_006927754.1, on the reverse strand, counting down.
CATCCAATTAGTAAAATTATTGTGGTCATTTAAGAATGAGATTAAAGTTATATTTTTCATGTGGTTTTTTTTTTCCCCCAAAGATAGTATGTTCTTAGGACATGAGACCTTATCAAACTTTTGAGATCTAACTACACAATAAATAGAACTGACAATGTTTTTTTGGTCCAGAAGGGCCAAGAAAATTACTGATACATTAAGGAAGGCATCAATTGAGGAAGCTTGGGAACCTCTGCTGTAGAAACGTGGGCTGGTACAATTGGAATACAATGGAACAGTTTGAATTTAGCTTCAAGCACTATGTTTGAAAAGCCAGAAAATGACTGGCTCTTACCTAAATATTAAATATTTATACAAGTGAACTTATACAAGTGAATTTACTTCTGTGTAGTAACCACAAAGGGGATCTTTGTGGGTCAGTGGAAGAATTCTCACCTTCCATGCAGGAAACCATGGCCAATGCACAGCCACCAACTCCATCTGTCAGTGGAGGCTTGTGTATCAGTATGATGCTGAATAGATGTCAGTAGACCTTCCAGACTAAGACAGACTAGGAAGAAAGGCCTGGTGATCTACTTTCAAAATTCAGCCAATGAAAAGTCCTATGGATCACAACAGTCTGATCTGCAACTGATCATGGGGATGGCACAGGACAGGACAGTGTTTTGTTCCATTGTGAATTAAGTCGCCATAAGTCAGAGGTTGATGTGATGGCAGCTAACAAAAACAGGGACCATAAAGAGACCTGGTCTTTCTCATGCATGCACTCTTGTGCTCTCTCATGCTCTCGTGCTCTCTCTCTTTCTAGCCTGAAGCAACAAGGCTCTATTTCTTAGTACCCATCTTGGCCATGGACTCTCCCTTTCATTCCTCCCTGATTTCTGAAAGATAGAAGCAGCATTAACATTTGTTTGTTTTACCCATGTCTTGTGAGTCTGTGTTCTTGGTAGAAGGGCCCAATCCATTATAGGAAAAAAAAAAGAGTTTGCTTCTAGCTCTTCTTGCATTAGAAAATTAGTTCTTAACCAGGAGAATCAGGCTGTTTAAAATCAGACCCCAGTATAATGTCTGTGCTATGTCAGGGCTTCCTAGAGTAGCTAATGAGACCAGGAATGATCAGCTGACTCAAGCTGGGCCAATTTCTCTCACCTAGGAAACTGGAATTGAGATAGAGTGAGTCATTGGTGCATCTTTCTGGATAGCTAAATTTAAAAGTCATGTTAACAAACCTATCCACAGGGAAGCAAAGAATACTAGTCTACAGAGAATGAGGCAGATGTAAAGAGATGCAGGCAAGATTTATCATTTACTGTCCAAAAAAAAAATCTCTTTTATCTGCTTTGTATGTGTGCCTAAGTAATTTATTGCTTGGTTGTGTTTGTTTTTAACTTTATAAAAACAGTACCATACCACCCTTAGTCTTCTGAGATTTGCTTTTTTCATTAAACACCATGTTGTTAAGCTTCATTCATATTTTTGAGTGTCATGGTTGTTCAATGAGACTAGGAGAGACAGCACCGTTTTTCTTGGCATGCACAGCTGTAATCTGGCACTGGTGCCCTCTGAGAGAGAGAAGCATGGCTTCTAGCTTCTCCTTCAAGGGCATTTTTGTTTTTGTTTTTGTTTTCATACCTTAGAGATTCCTCCTCAGAGGACCTCCCAAGTGGCCCCAGGCAGCTTTTACTTTTATTATTTCTCCTGTCAGGAGTAAGACACCAGTTCCTATGCCACTACCTGTCTTAGTTTCCTACTGCTACTGTCACAGAAATACTATCAACTAAGTGGCTTTAAGGAACAGAACTTTATTTTCTTATAGTTCTGGAGGCTACAAGTTCAAATCAAGGTCTCAGCTCTGTTAATGCCTTTCCTTATAGTCACAGGCATTCCTTAGTTCCTTTGTGATCCTCACACGACATCAGTTTTCCGACACGTGTATATGCACCTCTGTGTCTAATCTGCTTTTTCTTGTAACTGAGGAGTTATTAGATTTAGAACCCACCCTACTCAGATGTTGATATTGTTGTTAGGTGCCATCAAATCATCTCCGATTCATAGTGACTCTATGCACAGCAGAACAAAACACTGCTGGGTCCCGCACCAGCTCTGTGATCCCTGCTATACTTGAACCCATCGCAGCAGCCACTGTGTCAATGTATCTTGTTGAGGGCCTTCTCCTCTTTCATTGACCCTCCACCTTACCAAGCATGACATCCTTCTCCAGGGAATGGTTGCTTCTGACAAAGTAGGTAAGATGAAGTCCGGACATTCTCACTTCCAAGGAGCATTCCAGCTACACTTCCTCCAGGAGAGATTTGTTAGTTCTTTTAGCAGTCCATGGTATTTTCAGCATTCTTCTCCAGCACCACATCTCAAAAGCATCAATTCTTCTTTGGTTTTCCTTATTCATTGTCCAGCTCTCACATGTATATGAGGTGACTGAAAATATGGCTCAAAAATATCACACCTTAGTCCTCAAGAAGACATCTTTGCTCTTCAGCAATTGAAAGAGGTCCTCTGCAGCCAACTTGCCCAGTGCTATACATTGTCTGATGTCCTGACTGCTGCTTCCATTGGTGTTGATTGTAGAACTAAGCAATGTGAAGTCTTTGACAACTTCAATATTTTCTCCTCTCATTATGATGCTGCTTACAGGTCCAATTGTGAGAATTTTTCTTTTCTTTATATTGAGATACAATCCATACTGCAGACTGTATTCTTCAATCTTCATTAGCAAGTGCTTCAAGTCATTCTCAATTTCAGCAAGCAAAGTTGTGTCACCAGCGTATGGCAGGTTGTTAATGAGCTTTCCTCCAATCTTGATACCACGTTCTTCTTCATATAGTCCAGCTTCTCGAATTATTTGCTAAGCATACAGATTGAATAAGTATGGTGAAAGGCTACAACCCTGACACGCTCCCTTCTTGATTTTAAACCATGCAGTGTCCCCTTGTTCTGTCTGAATGACAGCCTCCTGGTCTGTGTACAGGTTCCTCATGAGTACAATCAAGTGTTTGGAAATTCCCATTCTTCTCAATGTTATCCACAATTTGTTATGTTCCACACAATCAAATGCTTTTGCATACTCAATAAAACACAAGTAAACATCTTTCTGGTATTCTTTGCCTTGAGCCAAGATCCATCTTACATCAGCAATGATATCCCTTGTTCCACGTCCTCTTCTGAATCCAGCCTGCACCTCTGGAAGTTCTCTGTTAATATACTGCTGCAACCGTTTTTGAATTATGTTCAGTAAGATTTTACTTGCGTGCAATATTAATGATATTGTTCGATAATTTCTACATTCTGTGGGATCGTCTCTCTTTGGAATGGGCACAAATATGGATCTCTTCCAGTCAGTTGCCAGGTAGCTGTCTTCCAAATCTCTTGCCTCCAGTGGGGCATCTGTTTGTTGAAACATCTCAAGGGTATTCCATCAATTCCTGGAACCTTGTTCTTCCCCAATTCCATCAGTGCAGCTTCGAATTCTTCCTTCAATAACATTGGTTCTTGAACATATGCCACCTCCTGAAATGGATGAAGATCAATCAGTTCTTTTTGTTACAGTGACTCTGTGTATTCCTTCCATCTTCTTTTGATGTTTCATGCATCATTCAGTATTTTGCCCATAGAATCTTTCAATATTGCAACTCAAGGCTTAAATATTTTCCTCGGTTCTTTCAGCTTGAGAAATGTTGAGCATGTTCTGCCCTTCTGGTTTTCTAATTCCAGATCTTTGCACATTTCATTATAGTAATTGGCTTTGTCTTCTCGAGCTGCTCTTTGAAATCTTCTGTTCTGCTCTTTTATCTTGGCATTTCTTCCATTTGCTTTAGCTCTTCTCCACTCAAGGGCAAGTTTCAGAGTCTCTTCTGTCATCCATTTTGCTCTTCTCTTCTTTTCTTGTCTTTTAGTGACCTCTTGCTTTCTTCATGGATGATGCTCTTGATGTCATCCTACAATTCTTCTGGTTTTCAGTCATTGATGTTCAATGCATCAAATCTATTCTTTAGATGGTCTCCAAATTCAGGACCCATATTTTGGCTCTTGTGGTCTTGTTTTAATTGTCTTTAACTTCAAGTTGAACTTGCATATGTGAAATTAATGGTCTGTTCCACAATCAGCTCCTGGCCTTGTTTTGGCTGAAGATATTGAGCTTTTCCATTGCCTCTTGCCACAGATGAAGTCAATCTGATTCCTGTGTACTCCATCTGTGTACTCCACATGTATGTATAGCCGCTGTTTGTGTTGTTTAAAAAAGGTATTTGCAATGAATAAGTTGGTCTTGCAAAATTCTATCATGCAATCTCCAGCATTATTTCTGTCACCAAGGCCAAATTTTCCAACTACTGGTGATTCATTGTTTCCAACTTTTGCATTCCATTCACCAGTGATAATTAACATCTTGATTGCACATTTGGTCAATATCAGACTGCAGAAGTTGATAAAATCTTCAATTTCCTCATCTTTGGTTTTGGTGGTTGGTGCATAAATTTGAATAATAGTCATATTAACTGGTCTTCCTTGTAGGTGTATGGATATTATCCTATCACTGACAGCATTGTACTTCAGGACAGATTTTGAAACATCCTTTGTGATGATGACTGCCATGCCATTCCTCTTCAAACTGTCATTCTTGGCACAGTAGATCATATGGTTGTGTGATTCAAAATGGTCAAAACCAGTCTATTTCAGCTCACTAATGCCTACGATATCAATCTTTATGTGTTCCATTTCATTTTTGACAAGTTCCCATTTTCCTAGATTCATACTTTGCACATTCCATATTCCTATTATTAATGGATATTTGCAGCTGTTTCTCCTCCATTTGAGTCATGTCATGTCAGCAAATATAGGTCTTGAAAGCTTTCTTTACTTTATCCATGTCAGTAAGGTTGGTCCTACTTTGATGATGCCACTCTTTCCTAGTCATGTTTTGAAAGCCTTCTGACCTAAGGGGCTCATTCTCCTGCACTGTATCAGATAATGTTTCTGGGCTATTCATAAAGTTGTGCAGTAATGTATCAGACAGTGTTTCT